>NW_020202174.1:33028-38938 GCF_001531365.2 Cynara cardunculus var. scolymus
CCAAAATTTATAATACACATAATAATCAATTTAAAATTCTTTTAGTTAAACTTTTTTTACTATCTTATTTGTACTAACATATTATATTATTAATTATTTTTTAGTTATATTATAAAATATTGTAATTGGCTAATTTTTCAAGATGTCCTTTTTGATAATTTTACACATTTATCAGCTAGTTTTTGTCAAACATGATTTGTTCATATCAGTCATTCGCTAGCTTATTAGCTAGTTTGTCAAACATCTCCTTAAAATATTGATTAACATATATTTGTTTCAATTCACAATGTGTTTTTTCACATGTATTTGGTTCAAAATTTGAAACTTTTTGATGCATTTGTGAAACAAAAAATACATGTAAAATATATCACATTTTGAATAAAATAGATATGAGCCAAATACATTGTGAAACAAACATATAATCAATACTCTAAATACTAGTCTTAAGATGGAAAAAAATACGTGAAACAAAACCTCAAAGTAAAAGTTTCCACATATCTCGTAAATTTTGGAGTTCTTCAAAAGATTAAATGTGTGTGTGTGTATATATATATATATATATATAGAGGTTGGTTATTATACAACTCTTGACATTTGTGCAACCAATACAACCCAATCTCAACCGTTCATTTCATTTGATTAATATGTGATTTCATAGAAGTTTTGATTGTTTCATAATATAAAATATTGATTATAATTAATGAACAATATTCATCTTCCATAAATATTCAAATCATAATAAATGAACTCTCATCATTTCCATAAATATCTCAATTTATTGGGTTGCATTGGTATATATATATATATAGAGAGAGAGTATATATATATATATATATATATAGAGAGAGAGAGAGAGAGAGAGAGAGTTTGTTTCAAATACAACCCGTTGCATTTGTACAACCAATGCAACCCAATAAATTGAGATATTTATGGAAATGATGAGAGTTCATTTATTATGATTTGAATATTTATGCAAGATGAATAAGATTCATTAATTAGGATCAATATTTTATATTATGAAACAATCAAAATTTCTATGAAATTACATATTCATCCAATTAAATGAATAGTTGAGAGTGAGTTGTATTGGTTGTACAAATGTAAGAAATTATATAATAACCCACCTCTCTCTCTCTATATATATAAACTTAATCATCTCAGAACTTTCAAAATTATAACATCCATTCTTGTCCACTTATTAATGTAATTAATTTTATTTATTACATAAACATAAAAAGATAATTATGTAATTTGTTATATTTATGCCAACTCATAAATCACTATATTTATTTTTCCTCATATAACTCTCTAGGGTCTTGTTTGTTTTTTTTGAAATTTTCTTTTAATCACCTCTTAAGTCTGAATCGTTCAAATATTTTCATTTTCAGACCGTTTTTTTTCTTCTAGATAAGAGTTTAAATGATGTTTCATTCCTCTAAAATTTTAAGGGATAAACCTATCACTTAATATCTCTTAAAAAATCATAAATGAAATCAGATTTCAGACTTCAACATCTTTTAAAAAAACAAATGTCACCTAGGTTTAGTTTTTGTTATTTTAAAAAGCCTAAAAAACCTATATTTTCGCAAAATCCATTTGAAAAGTTATGCTCAATTAAAGATATATGAAAGTGGGTTGGAGCCTTCGAGGTGGAGCCTTAATCTTTTTTGCGTTTAGGATATGTAGTTTTTATTTTATTTTATGTTATTAGTATTGTTGTACATGTTGTGCAATATAAATATTATCATAATATTTAATTGAAATAATATATTTGACAGTGGTTTATATTGTGATATTATAGGCTTTCGATTCTAGTTTCACAAGAGATGCTTGAATAATTTTTAAATTTGATTATTGATTTAATCCGCAATGTGTTTACATACCAGATTTCGTAGATTCACGATATGTTCATTATGTTTACATGGTCTTTACAAGTGGTAGGTTTATATGTAGTTTTGTTAGGTTATTATGTGTTCAACGTGTTATGATATTTGGTGTTCACAATGTGTTATACTATTGTGCTAGGTTTAGTTTTATCTTTTAGGTAACATTTTTAATATGGGAGAGAAGAGAGAGGTTAATTTTAGAATACCCACAAGGCCCTTTATTTAATTTTATAATTCAAAATTATCAAATTACTAACATCCTAATTTAATATAATTTAGTGGCTTAAAATAGATCTTACAGTTCCCACAAATTGTCAAAATCTTAAAAGAAGGTTTCTCTCTCTCTCTCTCTCTCTCTCTCTCTCTCTCTATATATATATATATATATATACATACATACTAGGTTCGATCCCGTGTATTACACATGGTAGTTTGAAAAAATTCAATCATGTCAGGAATTTATCTTACAGATATAAATGATCATCGAAAGTACAATGCTATTTCAGATTTGTACTCTTGAAATAACTCTAAAAATGACTCTTCAGAATTGAATTTAGGAATTAAATTATATCAATAATTAGTTAAAATGAAGTTAACCCAGAATAAAATTAAATTTAGAAATGAAACTATATCAATAAATTGAATTTAAACTTAGAAGTAAATTTAGAATGACTTCTACAGACTTGTACTATTGAAATAACTCTGAAGAATAACTTCAGACTTGTACTTTTGAAATAACTATGAAGTAAAACTCTTCAGACTTTAGAGCTCTATATAGGCAAGTCAGAAGATCTGCATGCACTATGCAAAGGCTCTGCATGGTGCTCCGTCTGGAAAAGAAGACTTCAGAATTCGGGTGAGCTAACTTTGAAGAATGACTCTTCAGACTTGTACTCTTGAAATAACTCTGAAGTATAAAATCAATCCCACTAAATCAGAGTTCAGACTTCTAAGTCTGAGAAAAAGACTCCAGAGTTCAGGCTTCAGAGCTCGGGTGAGTTAAGTCTAAAAAAGAAGACTTCAGAATTCGGGTGAGCTAACTATGACGAATGACTCTTCAGAGTTGTACTCTTCACACTTGTAGAAGACTTTAGAGTTCAGACTTCTAAGATTGAAAAAAAAGACTTCAGACTTCTTTTTCTAAGTTTAAAAAAAGACTTTGGAGTTCAGACTTCTAAGTTTGAAAAAAAAGACTTAAGAGTTCAGACTCCAGAGTTCGGATGAGCTAAGTCTGAAAAAGCAGACTTCGTAGTTCGGGTGAGCTAACTCGTTAGAATGACTCTTTAGACTTGTACTCTTGAAATAACTTTGAAGTATAAATCTGAAGAATGACTTCAGACTTGTACTCTTGAAATAACTCTAAAGTAAAACTCTAAAGAATGACTTCAGACTTGTACTACTGAAATAACTCTTATGTATAACTTTGAAGAGTAACTCTGAAGAATAACTCTGAAGAATAACTCTGAAAAATGACTCTCCAGACTTGGATTTAGAAATGAAACTATATCACTTATTAGTTAAAATAAAGTTAACCTAATTTAGAAATGAAACTATATCAGTAAATTGAATTTAAACTTAGAAGAACGTCTGTGTCAAATTTGAAGACGATGTCTGAAGACCTTGAGTTCAAAGTTATTTAAATAACCAATATCTTTGAAAAATACCCCACGGTAAAGTTTGCATCATACAGAGCAAGACCAACCAGAGTTCCTCTGATTCTTAAGGACCAGAGCCCCTGTCAACCAGAGCCTCTGGTTCGTCTATCCAGAGCCTCTAGGTCAAAAAAATGTTAAATACTTAAAGAATTTGAGTTCTAATTACAACTAGAGACCCCCTGGTTAAACATGAAGATCAACCACAGGCCCTCTGGTCCCTTTATGACAGATTGAAATATCTTCCCAAGGTTTAAATAAACAACCAAAATCAAATCCATCTAGAAGCCAAACCAACCAGAGGGCTCTGGCTTACAAGACTAAGTCTAAGCCTTAAAGACTTATCTTCAAAGTCTAGATAAGTTTATTACGAGACGTGTACTCTTGAAATTACTCTGAAGTAAAACTCTTCAGACTTCAGAGCTCTGTATAGGCAAAGCTAGAAGCTTTGCATGCACTATGCAGAGGCTCTGCATGGTGCTCCATCTAGAAAAGAAGACTACAGAGTTCGGGTGAGCTAACTTTGAAGAATGACTCTTCAGACTTGTACTCTGAAAATAACTCTAAAATAAAACTCTGAAGAATGACTCTTTAGACTTGTACTCTTGAAATAACTCTAAAGTATAAAATCAATCCCATTAAATTAGAGTTCAGACTTCTAAGGCTGTTTGACAGTTGTTGAATGACATGGTGCAGAATGATTAAGTGGTCAGAATGATTAAGAGGCTCTCATGATATAGTGTAAAATGAATTATAATTGTTTGGTAATTTTTTCTAGAGTTGTCTTCTAAGTCTGGAAATTAACCCCAAATTGTAACTCTGAAACAACAGTTCAAAGTTTCCTTCTAACTCTGGAAAAAAAACTCTGAAGAACAACTCTGAAGCACAAGAGTTCAGAGTTGTCTTCTAAGTCTGGCAATTAACTCCAAATTGTAACTCTGAAGAGCAACAGTTCAGAGTTTTCTTCTAACATTGGAAAATAACTCTGAGAATAACTCTGAAGCACAAGAGTTCAAAGTTGTCTTCTAAGTCTGAAAATTCAGACCAAAGTGTAACTTTGAATAACAACAGTTCAGAGTTGTATTCTAACTCTAGAAAATAACTCTGAAGAACAACATATTAGAGTTCTATTCCAAGTCTGGAAATTCACTCCAAAGTGTAACTCTGAAGAATAACAGCTCACAATTTTTGTTTTGTTTTTTTGAAGTACGTAATATTTATATACGGCAAATACAACAAATAAACTCACACACCCTCCTCACCTATGGTGAGGTCAGGAAAATAACTCTGAAACACAAGAGTTCAGAGTTGTCTTCTAAGTCTACAAATTAACTCTAAAGAATAATTCACAGTTCAGACTTCTTAATTGGGATTTTTTTTTTCAGACTTGGAAGCTTGAATATGATTTCAGTGTTAAATTCTTAATTACTTATTATACCCTGATAAGAAAGTAAATCCCATTTCCTACGAAAATTAGTTAAAACACGAAAAAAAATAATGGCGCCCTAATTTGGTGGGATTCATTGAATAAAAGGGCAAATGCCAACTAAATAGCCCTATTTGAACCACTAATGTAAATTGTGTCTACAAACATGTTTAGGCGGGAAAACAAGATAACCGACTCACCAGAAGACGACACATGACACCCAAGTTACTTATTTATTATATATGTGTGTGTGTGTATATATATAGGGGCCGGTTCTTTTATTAACCTAATAATTAGTGTTAACTATGTGAACCAATCATAGCCTTTAATCCTTGAAATCTATGCATTAAATTAATCATGACATATTTGTAATAACTGAAAAATTGAACATAAATAAACATTGGTGAACATTCTTGAACAAAGGTATTTTATAAAACTCGGATTTTCAGTAATGTTTATTTTCTATTTCCATATTTATATTTCGACCTTAGAATGACTCTTGTTATGTACTTTGAGTTGGTATAATATTTTGGATGAGAATCAAGATAATTTATGTTGGTCCCGTAAGGGTCTACAAGAAGAGAAACAATTTGTAGAAGGGGGGGGGGATGAATACAAACACAGTATTTTCAAATATAAAATATATATTTTTAGAGAAGATCAATACAAATTTTACAAGATTGTTTGCGGAAAGATAAGGTAATAAAAACCTATCTAAACAATCTTTGGTTACACACAAAGCTTTABSAATTACAAGAAAAGAAGTTGCTAAAAGAAAGATCCTTTACTTAAGCTAGAAGATGCTTGAAGTAAGAATAAGGTTAGAAAGAGATGCACGCTCTCTGCATGGAGAAGAAACACTTCTATTTATACCCAGTGCATTAAATGTCCATTTAATGCAATATGGTAGGCTTAGAGTGCGTGTCAAACCTTAAGAGGAAGGCTT
>NW_020202175.1:0-3463 GCF_001531365.2 Cynara cardunculus var. scolymus
GTTTTCCCGAATTCACTTTTCCGTTACTTGAAATTTTAAGAAACCACCCACTTTTCTTTGCCCTATCTGCCACTAAGCCTACCCCYGAATCTTACATAACTCAATTTCTTTTGAGTTCCTATATAACTACCATTGATAACACCGGCCTGACCATCATTGGATATGCCTCACATCTCGTAAATAAATCCCTGGTTCCATTGGAACTCAATGTGAACAATTTGAGAACTGCCCTGCGTTTGCCCACACTGGAGGATCTCAATTTAAATGCCTATGCTGCGACCCCCACTGACGAGGAATTAATTAATTCCTATAGTTTCACTCTTATGCGACCCCAATCACCACGCGAACTCAATTTAGGCGCAAAGGACTTCCCCCTGTCTGGAACACCCTGTTTTCTATCGTCAACTGCTGTTTGACAGGGAAGGTGGGCAGTCATGACCAAACCTCGCACGCGATGATCTCCATAGTCTACGGGATCTACTTTAACCTCCCACTAGACTATGCTCATTTAATATTCGAGGATATGGTCGGGTTAATCAAGAAGAAATGCGCGAGTCAAAGGCGAGAAATCAAAGGTCAAAGCACAGAAAAAGACCAAGGAGGACATGAACCAACCCAACCTCATCCTGCAACGTTTCCTTGGTCTAGCCTTTGGCGATTTGTTAGAAGCGAAGCTCCCCTCTGTGGAGCCAAATGCAAGGCTTTACCCATTCAAGGAGTTTCACCCCACTGAGCATGAGCAAGGGTACAAAAGCCCTAGACCGTTATCAAGAGCCATGCTCAGGTTTCTCAGCCATGAAGACAGAAAAGCCTATAGACGTGGATTCAGGCGACCAAAACCGGTCCCTGAGACCCCACCACGAATAGGAGTACCCCTAGGAGAGCGAATCAAAAAAATGAGGGTTGAGGGACGATCGGAGGAGCCTGCAGAGGCTGGTAAGATGAGTGAGGCTGCCCCTAGAATCCCAAGTCCTCCAACCAAGAAGGCTAAGAAGACACAGAAGGGTGTCGACTCTTCTGTGGAAAAGAAGGGGAAGAAGAGGCCTGCAGAAGAAGAAGGCTCAAGTGTTCCTCTGCCAAAGCCTAAGAAGAAGAAAGTCAAGAAGGCTCAACCAACAGAGCCTGTGGTCACAGAGGCTGTTGTCACAGAGCCTGTGGCACAAGAGAGCCCGACAGAGGATACCACTCAAAAGTGCAAAAGGTTGCACAAAGTTGTTCTCGATGTTTCCCCAACAGAACAAATCCAGGATGTTCTTGTCAATATCCAAAAGGAGTTCAGAGCGCCAATTGACATATCCAAGTTCGGGACAGAGGTCGTCTTAGACGACGAAGAAGAAGAGGAAGAAGAACTAGGTGAGGGAGAACAAGATGTCAAAGGCACACAACCTAGCCCACCTCCCAGTGCATCCCACGTTTCTAGGGGCCCTGTTCTAGAGGGATCCGCTATTGAAYAAGGCACGTACATGCCGAACCCAAACCAGCCTACCCACGCAGAGGACACTCTTTCATCCTCTGTGGATCGCACTACTGAGGCACACAGAGACAGAGGGTCTAGAACACCCTCTGTCCCCACTAGATCACTCTGCCATGCTAGGCTCTGAACCTACAAGGCACGAAATCTACAGAACACCAGTAGGCTCTCCTTTGGGAGATTTTCGACGATCTGGTGGAAGTCCCCGAGCAGACTACGCAATACCAGTCGCTGAGGGCGCCTCACGCTCCGAGGCTACTAAATSACCATGTGTTGGTGGTTTAGGTTCCCAGGATATGTATGTGACAAAGGGGGAGCTTAAAACCTTTGCCACATAAATATTCAAAAAGATAGACGAGTTGAAAAGCTTGTTTATCTCCCGATTGATGGTAGAAGACCTTTCACCAATAACAGAGGCTCTGAAGGCGTTTTAGCTCAACCACAGCAGAACTCAAGTCTACACTTTCAACTCTTCAGAGCTCTATCCTACAGAAGGATGATCTCATAGAGGCATTCAAAACTCTAAGCCTCAACCCCTCCTCCATCCAAACCTTGAAGACTGAACTGTCAGGTATGGCCGCCCAATTCTCTGCCGACTTYATCTCTGCGGGGTACACGGATTACTCCTCTCTCAAAGACGAAATCAAGCAGATGTTTTCCTCTGCGGTAACATACGGTATTGATACCAAGTCCTCAAGGGCCAACATCAATCACTTTGCTACCTGCAGAGAGATTGATGCCATGGTTGAAGCTCTGGGTAATCTCGTGTGCATGCATACATACCGTCTTCTTAAAGAGGCTCGTGCCTCCAATACAGCGATTAGAGACTGCACATCACAACTCGTGAAAGTGGGTGACCTCCTCAGAAGCGAGATCTACAGAAGCGTCTCCAAACTGAAGTGGTCAACAGAGATCGACATCAATCACGCCTCTGATTGCAAATGAGGCAATTAAGAAGATGAAGAAGGCGGCCACCAAAATTTTGCAGAGGTTGGAGAAGGCTCCCCTAGATACTTGCAAGGTAGAAGCCAAAACGAACCATGACGATCAAGAAGGTGATGATCATGATCGTCATGAGGGGGAGAAGAAGACCGAGAAGAAAGCACCAGAGCCACAGAAGACTCCTGCTAGAGGCGTCAAAATTGTGGACTCTACAGCTGCCTTGTTCTCTAAAGGCAAGGAACAGGCTCCAGAGCCCAAAGGCAAAGGTAAAGGCATAGCTGTAGAGTCACAACAGAAGGGGTCGTCGTCTAGCACAGAGACTCCACAGGAAATAACTGAAGAGGAATACAGAGATGACCCAGCACTCCTTGAAGCTTTAAAGGCATCTCTGGCAGAGGCTCTAGCAAGGAAAGGCAGAGGCCCCATCCCTCGCAGAGAAGGAGAAAGCTCTTCATCACAACCCCACCAGTCCAAGAAACGTCCACGGGTACGTTTGACGCTCTAGAAGGAACCGTCAAACCCATCCTTGTAGAGGGGTCAACCCAGAGGCCAATTCTGGAGGAAGAAGAAGCCAAGGTACCAGAGTCCGCAACGGTAGGAAGGGTGTTTGAAATATTTGAATCTACGAGCAAGATTCCAATGCCAAAAGTCAGAACAGAGCCCGTTACTACTTTGGAAGAAATTCAAGCGTGTAGGTACTCTGCAGCAGACACAGAGCCTCCCTATGATCCAGAGCTCACAGGGATCCCTTCTGCCGCTGCCAAGTTCCAGTTATCTAAGCTCACAAGTCCTCGTGAGCAAGTCTTCTCAGAGCACATGATCACCTCCCTAGAGACAATTTCTCCAAGGACAATGCTAAAGAAGAAGGTGCTCTACGCTCAGTATGTAGTAAGGAGGGAAGATGGCAACCTGTATACATTCACAGACGCTGACCTCCACAATCTCTATGTGTTTGATGTCACCTACATGCACAAAATTCTCAACATCTACATGGAGAGGAGGTCAAGCTACTCAATATCGCTCAGAAGGCTGCTTGAGGTCATGCGCGCA
>NW_020202175.1:3893-13311 GCF_001531365.2 Cynara cardunculus var. scolymus
ATCAAAATGCAAATCAACTTCAGAGAATGGATCTTCAACGTCTACAGAACTATTAAGTCTGACATGTTATACGCAGTAGAAGACTTTCCAGAATCTATCGTTTGATAAATCTTCTGTACCAGTTTTTGGCCCATGTTTCATAATTTTGTAATTTCTCTTAATTTTGTAATTCTTTTCAGAGGATGAACTTTTATCTCCTCTTGTAATTTTCTTTCAATTAAGTCATTTCTTGCATTTAAATTTCCAATTTTACTTTTTCATAGGGGGAGATTGTTAGCTCTTATTTCATTTAATGTAAAAGTATGGAAAAAGTAAATACTGCAAGTGTTGACAGAAGAGGTTCCACCACAGAAGATCATAGAGGACCAACAACAGAAGATGTTCAATCGTACAAGTGAAGTATGACAGAACCTCTGTTGTCTATCACAGAGGTTCTGGAAACTGGTCCTCTGTAAACAAGGCGTACAAGTCAAAGATGACAGAACCTCTGTTGCCTGTCACAGAGGTTCTGGAAGTTGATCCTCTGGAATCAAGTGCTTTCAAGGCACATCCAGCAGAGCCTCTGGGATGGCTCATAGAGGCTCTGCAGTTTTATCTTCTATGAAGAACTTCTTTACTATTTTACTTAGGTTTGTTAGCTGCTCGTGCTTATCACGTGATTATGTTTGTAATCTGCTTTATTTTAACGGCTTAGATTAATTTGTACGTCTAGGTCATGTCAGAAAAGCCGTTAGGAACGAGTATAAATAGCATATTAGGCCTTTGTAATTCAGTGTGCTTCCATATCGTATTGTAAACATTTTCAATCATTTGAAGCTTCTCTCTCGTGTTGTTCATTCAACTGTGTTCTTCATTGATTATTACTCTGTTTGTTCTTATTGCTTCCACTGCACTAATATTGTCAAATAGATCATCCAGAGTAAGTGATTAATATCCAAAACTGAGTTAATCGATCCCATCAATTGGCTCCATCAGAAATGCAAGAATTGTTAGGCCAACTCCAAGAATTATTGGATAAAGGATTCATAAGACCAAGTTTCTCACCATGGGGTGCACCGGTTCTATTCGTGAAAAAGAAAGATGGGTCAATGCGAATGTGCATTGATTATAGGGAGCATAATAAGTTGACCATCAAGAATATATACCCTCTCCCTAGGATTGATGATTTGTTCGATCAACTCCAAGGTGCTGTATACTTTTCAAAGATCGATCTGCGATCCGGATATCATCAAGTGAGAATTCGAGAGGAGGACACTCCCAAAACGGCATTTAGAACCCGATATGGACATTATGAGTTTTTGGTTATGCCATTCAGGCTAACCAATGCACCAGCAGTCTTTATGGATCTAATGAATAGAGTCTGCAGACCATACCTGGATAAATTTGTAATCATTTTCATCGACGATATACTGATTTATTCACGAAGCAAGGAGGACCATGAGCAACATCTGAGGATGATATTAGAGCTACTTCGGAACCAGAAATTGTATGCAAAATTCTCCAAATGCGAGTTTTGGATTCGTGAAGTACAATTTCTTGGTCATGTGGTTAATGAAAAAGGGATTCAGGTAGATCCTGCCAAGATTGATGCCATTAAGAAATGGGAAGCCCCAAGAACCTCGACGGAAATTCGTCAATTCCTTGGTTTGGCAGGCTATTATCGGCGATTCATCGCGAACTTTTCGAAAATCGCACAATCACTCACAGCCTTAACTCAAAAAGACAAGAAATTTGTCTGGGGTGAGAAACAGGAAGAGGCGTTCGAGACCTTTAAGCAAAGACTATGTAATGCACCTATCTTATCCTTACAAGAGGGTTCGGAAAACTTTATGGTCTATTGTGACGCATCACATCAAGAAATATATTATCAAAGTGCATGAGATGAATTATACTACCCATGATCTAGAATTGGGAGCCGTAGTATTTGCACTTAAGATTTGGAGACACTACCTTTATGGTACCACATGCACTGTGTACACTGATCACAAAATCCTTCAGCACATCTTTAACCAGAAGATGTTAAATATGAGGCAGAGAAGATGGGTTGAGCTACTTAGTGATTACGACTGTGAAATCAAGTACCACCCCGGCAAAGCAAACGTGGTGGCCGACGCTCTGAGTAGGAAGGAAATAGTGAAGCCAACAAGGGTGAGAGCGTTGGGAGCAATAGTGAATACCAGTCAGAAGGAACAAATTCTCGAGGATCAAAAAGAGGCACTAAAGAAGGAGAATTTGAAGAATGAAACTCTACAACACATAGAGACTAAGTTTCAACTGAAATCAAATGGAGTGTATTAATTGGGAGACAAGGTTTGGATACCTAAGATTGGCAATCTTAGATCCATAATTTTGGATGAAGCCCATCTATCAAAATACTCAGTCCACCCGGGAGCGGATAAGATGTACAAGGACGTTAAGGAACACTATTGGTGGCCTGGAATGAATAAAGACATTGCACTTCACGTAGGCAAATGTTTAACTTGTGCAATGGTCAAAGCAGAACACCAAACACCATCCGGTCTACTTCAACAACCCGAGATTCCCCAATGGAAGTGGGAAGAAATATCGATGGATTTCATCACAAAGCTACCTATAACTGAAAAAAAAGGCATGATGCAATTTGGGTGATTATAGATCGACTGACAAAATCTGCTCATTTTCTACCGATCCAAGAAGATTATAAGATGGAGAAATTGGCACAGATTTACATAAATGAAATCATTACTCGGCATGGAGTACCTATCTCTATTATCTCGGATAGGGATAGTCGATTTACGTCAAGATTTTGGCAATCACTTCAAAGAGGGTTGGGTACATGTCTGGATCTAAGTACTTCGTACCACCCCCAAACTGATGGGCAGATAGGAAGAACAATCCAAACACTGAAAGACATGTTGCACACATGCGTTATAGATTTTGGTGGAAGCTGGGATATGCATCTTCCGTTAGTCGAATTTGCATACAACAATAACTATCACACCAGTATTCAATGTGCGCCTTATGAAGCGTTATATGGACGTAAATGCAGATCTCCGCTCAGTTGGCTAGAAATTGGAGATCGACATCTAACTAGACCTGATATTGTCCAAGAGACTACCGACAAAATTGTMGTCATCAAGGATCGACTCAAGGCTGCAAGAGATCGCCAGAAAAGTTATGCTGATAATCAGAGGAGACCAATAGAATTTCAAAAAGGAGATAAAGTACTCCTAAGAGTTTTTCCATGGAAAGGAATAATGCGATTTGGGAAAAGAGAGAAATTGGGTCCCCGATATATTGGTCCATTTGAAATATCCGAGAGAATTGGTCCAGTGGCATATAAGTTGAAACTGCCACAAGAGATGAGCGCTATTCATGATACATTCCATGTGTCAAATCTTAGAAAATGCTTAACCGATGAAACTTTGGTCATGCCATTGGGAGATGTGCAAATTAACGAACATCTGCGCTTCATTGAGCAACCAACATAAATCATGGATAGAAAAGTCAAACAACTGAGGCATAGCAAAATCCCAATTGTAAAAGTTCATTAGACTTTGAGGCATGGACCAGAATATACGTGGGAAAGAGAGGATTTCATGAAAAGCAAGTACCCCCACTTGTTCCCAATCGAGTCCAAAGTTAAGGATTGACAAATAAATTTCGGGACGAAATTTTTCTGACTTGGGGAGACTGTGACATCCGTCACTCTTGGAGCATCAGGTTAGCACCTTTGTAGAGTACTTATATTTAGAGCTATATTTATTTAGGATCTAGTCATGATTGATTAGAATTCATCTGGCTTAGTTCCCAAATTATAGTTTAGTGAACTTGTTTCGACAAGTAGCGGATAAAGTTAACTTATGTAATGCCAAAATATATTATCAAATGCTCCAAAAATAATAAAGCTGATATTATAAAGTCCAAATTAAAAATATAAAAGTGCCATTTGAATGCCCAAATAATTTGGCCAAAAAGGTATGGTTTTTTTAATAACAATAATAATATCTTTAACAAATTGTATTTTGATATAAATCTAATGGGCCATAAATTGTTTAAAAGAAAAATAATTTTAAATGGACTTGAGCCTTTGAGGCCGGCCCATTTCTTTTCTTAAATCCCTCATATAAATACCTCAATTTCTTTGAAAATTCTCATTATCATCTCCACTTTGCATAAACCTCTCATCTCCCTACTCTATCTCTATAACTCACTCTCCAGCCGATTTCACCTTCTAGCGTCATTAAGAACTTAATCCGCCTTGAGGATTATTCAAGTTTTCATTCAAAAGGTAAGGGACTAGCTTCATTATTCCAGTTCTTCAGCAAGATTTCCCACTTTCTACACTTTTTCTTGATCTTTTATAAAACGAATTTTCTGGAGAATCTAAGGTGGGAGATTATACATCAATGACATGAAAATGTCTTCCAAATGATGGTAATTTATGATCTGCAAACGATTAGAACTCAAGAAAAGTTGGTAAAGTTACTTGCATGTGGGTTTTTGGCCATAAAGTTAGGTTCTGAACCGTGAAGTTCTAAATGCAAGATTATCGTGCGAAAAAAACATCACTGACAGAATCTTGCATGCATCTTAAATTGGTTATATTTTGTAAAAACTTGTTAAAATAGGTGAATCTTCTTTTAGAAGCTAGCTGAATGTGTTAGCTTTAAATCAAATTTAAAATCTTTGGAAAATAATGATAATACACAACTCAAAAATTCCAAAAGTACATGCTCTTGTGTTCTAGCATCTATGCTCCAAAACATGGCTAATTAAAATCTTTACCCAGCTAAGCACATAGGGAAGTAATTCACATAATGCTCTTTCCCTTATTATCATTACCTGCACACATATTTTTGAAAACACAAAATGAGGGTTAGACATTAATGTCTAGTGAGGTTCCCTTTTATGTAATGCAGGGTGAAGATCACCAAAACATTTATTTCAAATAATTCAACTCATGTAGCAAAAACTGAAAATCATATTTTGTTTCGGTCCATCGGGCCTCTGGTTCCAAACCATACTTGGAATATATTTCAATAAACAGGACCAGAGCCCCTCTGGTCTCTTTACCAGAGCTCCTAGTTCCTCGACCAGAGCCTCTGGTTGTACTAACTAGAGCTTTTGGCTAATATAATTTCTTATAATGTTCTTTATTTAAGCTCCCAACCAATAAGATAGCCTTTTTCATAAAGAGAATAGTTATAGAGAATTCATGCTCGACCAGAGCCTCTGGATGTACTAACCAGAGCTTCTGGTTAAAAAGTTATGACCAACCAGAGCTTCTGGTTTAACGTACGAGTCGACCAGAGCCCCTCTGGTCTGTCTTTTGTATAGAATGATAAATATAAAATTCCTTTTTCTTGAAAACTTCTTAAAACGTGATTTTGATACAGAAGCTCTTATCAATAGATACAGAGCAGCTGGTCTAACTAGTACATTTAGTAAAAACTTTCATATTTCTCAAATCAATAACAAGAACCCTCCGGTCCAATAGTGAGGACCAACCAGAGCCTCTCTGGTTCCTCATAAAATGTACATTATGTTTCAAAAATACAAAACCAATGACCATAGGCCACATTTTCCCGTAACCATAACATCAATACTACTATTTCTAATAAGAACAACATMTCTGAATCCTCAAATCACCAAGAAGAGAGAACTCCAATCTGTTGTAATCTTACTAGACATAATAGCAAGAGTTATATCATGCATACACACACAACGACCATCCTTATTACATCCATAAATCCCATGTATATAGCAATAGCTATCCATCACACACAACGACTATTCTTATTTCCCCTGAAATTCATATGAACTATTTCATCCAATGACAGGCTGCAGTCATTTCTGTAAGAGTGAACCTCGTTCATAGTTTTAACCAAAATCTACAGACTATTTCATCCAATGACGGAACAAAGTCATATACGTCAGAGTGAACCTCGTCTATAGTTTTAACCAATCATAATCTTAAAATAGGTTTATATTCAAAACCTTTCAAGCCTTGGAACAATATGTTCTATAAATGATTTCTCAAATCATTTATTCCTCTTTAAATCCTCAACAAAGGATATCATATCCCAAAACTGTTAAAACAGAGTTTTTGCTTTAATCATTCCAAAACAATTTCAAACTTCAAAATTACAAACTATTTCCTTTAAAGCTGTTTAGAACAGTTTTACCAAATTCTTTTAAATTTCAAACCATCAATACTCAACGGTTTTCAAGATCAATCAGTAGATAAAAACTCATGGTTTCTAAACTGATAGTAATTCAAAAACTCACCTTAAAATAACAGATTCAACAGATTATCACGCAGCAAATAACAAAATCTTTAAACAACAATATTCTTCAAGAATATTGTTAGGACTGAGAAATCTGTATTAATTGTATTCGTCTTGAAAGTTTATAAATAGTCTTTTATTGTAAAAGTCAGCGTGTTTGACTTTTTTTTAGAGGTTTGACTTTGACTTGTCTTTGTAGTTTGACAATATAAATAGTGCTAATCTTTGTAATTAGTATTAGAAGAGCTTATTGTAAGATTACGTGAATAAAAGAAGAGAGGATTGACTTTTCCTCTCAATATTCATATATGTGTTCATATTGTTCTTAATGATAAATCAAGAATCTGCTATGATTATGAAGCTAAACGAAGATTGATCAGTGATATTGTGGACACACAATTGGTATCAGAGCTGGAATGCAAGAAATCAGAGGTTAAAGATATCAGATAAGTGATTTTTTTTAATTTTTTTTTCTGAATTTTTTTGTGTTCTTGATATTTTTTTGTTTTTGATCTGATTATACCATAAAATGATCAAAATGCTCGAAATTGTATTGTGAATCTTTGTTATTCACAAATTTTTGTGATTTGATCAACTTTTATCAAGATTTAATCGGATTTTTGTGGTTTTAAAAAGTTTTCGTGTTCTTAAATTTTTTTAAAAACCAGTATTTTTGATCCATTTTTTTAAAAAAGTTTTACTGTTTTTGTGTTTTTGTTGGTTTTTGATATGATTTTAACTTTGAGTTCTTTTATTTTTGTTAAACCGTCCAAGTTCACCCGGATTAAACTCTTAGATATTTTTTGGGCTTAACTTCATTTTTGGCACACATAAGTTTGACCGGATAAGAAGTCCAGTTACCTTCTTCATAGTACTGTTCATTTTCAAATTGATTCAGCGTATAGATTGAGCGGAATTCATCCAATCCGCACAAAGCTTAACCGGATTCAAGGTAAACCGCTCACGTTTTCAGCGGATTTTTGAACGAATCAGCACAAAGCATCACCGGATCTCAAGCGGTATTCATCTTCACCGCACATCACTTGAGCGGAGAACAAGCGGAGAGGTAAACCGATCAACCTTGACCGAAGTGTTCGGATTGGTACAACAGACTATTTGAGCGGAGAGTTGAACACATTGAGCAGATTTTGAGTTTGCCTTGGCTAAACCGCACATCATATCATTGGATTTACATATATTCCAGGCACGTCATCTAAGGTTTAGGGTTGATTTTTGAACAGATTTTGATTTTACAGTGACCGGATTAGATTTCTTCTTGACCGGTTTAGTACTTAGAGATTTTGTACATCAACATGTTCTGTCCGGATTTCTAAACCGTACAATTTCAATTTTCCAGATTCCAATTTTAATTTGAAGTGTTCTGTCCGGCTTAGTCTTATGCTGTCAGGTTTAACTTCTGTTTGTTCTTACTTATTCTTCACGAATTTGGTGCTGGTGACAGTCAAGGGTTTATTATTACTGCATTTGGTGCTGTTGAAATTGCTTCAGTTAGTGGTTTTGACGAAGCTGTTGCTTGCTGTTGTGTTGGTGTAAAGAAGAAAGAAAATAGCAGCGACAAGTTAGTACAGGTTTGTTGTGGTGTGTTTGAACAAGAACACAACAAAAAAGGGTATTGACTGAAGTTTGTCGCAGAGTGGTTATAGGAGGATTTCGTCTCAGGCACATAGTTTGATTTTGAATAGGAGGATTATATATTGCTACATTCTGGGTTTACTACATCATACAGGTAAAATCAGTGTTGAAATCTCCTGTCAATTGATGCTATCTGGGCTGGTTTGTAAATTGTTTTAACAGTCTTGAATATGCATTTTCACATTGTTGAAGCTGTGTTGTAGTTGCATTTTTAACTTGAACCTTGTTTAACTTGGTGCAGGAATCTGTTATGCTGTTTGTATTCTTACACTGTTTGTAAGGCTTATACAGTTTAACTTTTGTTTGTTGTTGTATTTGGAAATAAACAGGTTCTTTGCATTTATAAAGTTTTGCATCTATTCAAGTTGTATCTCTTGGTCTAACTGTTGCTTGAATCAAGGTGTTTGGATTTGACATTTGATCTTTGCATTATTTGTTTCAGATTAGTTCATAGAAAAAGAATGAAAGAGTGATGATCAAAAGCTTTTATTGTTCTTTGAGCTGATTTTGTTGTATGTTTGTAGTCTGACTAAATTTGCTGTTTGATCAGATTTGTGTACAGCAGGTTTAGATAGTTTTGAGCAGACATGATAGTACAGTTTAGAACAGCAGCCTAGGTGTGATAAAGGGTCATCGAGAGAAGACAGCATCATCAGATCTCTATTGATGCATGCTGAACAAAGTTGGTTAGTTGATTGTTGTTGCTGCTGCTAGCTAGTACCAGATTAACAGCAACAAGATTCAAAACAGCAGCTTCACAGTTGACAGCAGACTGTTTTAGTAGCTGCAGAAATTTTTTATTTTGACACCAACAGTTTTAACAGCAAGTTTTAACAACAACTGCTTCATTTTGTGTTGTGTTGGTGTAGAGAAGAAAGAAGCAGCAGGTTTATATCTGTGTTTGTGATTTTGTGAACTAAAACAGCAACCAGGTGACTGATTTACAGTTGACAGCAGATTGATTATTTTGACAGGTCTTAGCAGGTTTGCAAATTGAATTTGAAATCACAGCAGCAGGTTTACATAGTTCTTAACAGGTATTGACAGGTTATGAACACAGCTTTGCTATTTGAGGTGAAGCTTTACAACAGTAGCTCAAGGTTGATTTTAAACAGATTTAGCAGCAGCACCAGCACGTCTTGACAGTAGGTCTTGACAACAGTTCAAAGTCTGGTAGATTTGGCTATTGTTGCTATTTCTGTTTTGGTTTGAAATAGCAAGACTCTTTACATCCAGCAGTTGGGGGATCAAGTTATACAGATACACAGCAGCCTTTGCTTTCTGGGATTACGAACAAGTCACAGCAGTCTGTGGAATATCTTCGTTCAGCCATATCTGACACTGGACAGACGTGTTGCAGACTCAAACAACAACAATCTTTGCTTTGACTTGTTGTAGATTTTCATCGCTCAAAGGCTCATCAACCATTCGGTTTTAGATTTTTGATTGTAAACGTGTATCTACCTGGCACAATATTTTTTTGACGGTTGGTTTGG
>NW_020202175.1:14656-16221 GCF_001531365.2 Cynara cardunculus var. scolymus
TTCAGATGTTTGTTTAGCTGATGAGGTTGATAAGTTTGATATTACAAATAGTTTTAATCAAAAACCTGTTTCCGAGGATGTTTATTATAAAAAGAATAAATTCAAAAAGAATCCGAGGAAACAGAAGAAGCTTACAAAGAAAAAGAGAGTTCAACATTCAAGTAAATCTGATAATTTTCTTTTTCCTCATTCAGATAATGTGTTGAAATTAAAGACATATTGGAGAGTAAAAGAAGAAGTCAAATCATATACTAAACTGAAGAAGAATAATTTTACTAAATCCATATTAAATGATTCGAAATTGAATAGTTTTGTAACAAGATATTCAGTTGATGAATTATTTGATATTGGAAATAGTAAAAATTATTGTTATTCGAGTAGAGTAAATGAATTATTTCAGTCTTTTACTTCTTTTAGACCATACCATTTCATGCATTCTATGCTATCTTTCGTATCTAAATGTGCTGAAAAGAAAATATCTTATAGAAATAAATGGTTTGGAAGTTACAACATACCCCAACCAAATTCTAACATATTAGGACCCAAGTTCGTTTGGGTACCAAAATCTACTTGATTTGGTTTTGCAGGTGTGTCAAGCTTATGCTGATCAGAATATCATTCCAATGATACACCGATGCAGGGGGAGTTGTGGTTTATTTCATTCTAAGGCTTCTAAACACCCAGTTTAGGACCCGAGCTTAAATTATGTGGTTTCTAAACACCCAGTTTAGAACACGTATTTAAAATGTTTTCATTTTAATTTTTGAGCGCAAATGATTCATTTCTTAAATCTACTTTCTAGGGAGAGTTTCCTAGAAAATTTAATAATTGGTTTTTAGAAAATGATTTTTTTTGGGGAAAACGAGTACATTTTCTGAACAGGTATTTCCTGAGATTTTACTTGCGTAACTTCTCATCGTACATAATTCCAATACCTGTTTCAGCTATTCTTCATACTGTTATTATCACGTCTCTTATACGAAAATCATTTTCGGTGATAATACACTCGTTTGTATTCAACTTTGTTTCTGATATTTTTTTTACTCTGATACACATTCATTCATTTTTTTTAATATCAGAATCTGTAAACTTGTTCTTACAGATCTTCATTCATTTCTCTCGTACATRTCAAAWAATCGTTGTCGCTTCATTCTTTATTGATTGTGCTTAAAGCCAAATTAATTGATCAACTTTTATCTGATCATTGTGCTTTACTGAAATAATAATTTTGATCATCCATTGTGATCATATGTGCATAACGCAATATTTTAGGAGGGACTGAGTGCTTATAAGAAATACCTCTATGGAATGTCAAAACCAACAGACCTACCCAAGAGGACAACCATATCTGAGTGAGCTTAGATACAAAAGGGTTTGTGTGCCGAGACTAAAATGAAAACGAGAGGGGTAGTTGTTGTGAGCTAAAGGAATTGATGAGAGTTGTGTCAGGATTAAAAGAATACGAATATCCTGTTCCAAACTTACATAATCCGGGCATACCACATAATCTATTAGTTCTCGATTCTTTGGAGACTAATATTGAAAAAGGCAAAGCCCAGGCCAAT
>NW_020202175.1:17406-19349 GCF_001531365.2 Cynara cardunculus var. scolymus
ATTGTAAAAGTCAGCGTGTTTGACTTTTCTTTAGAGGTTTGACTTTGACTTGTCTTTGTAGTTTGACCATATAAATAGTGTTAATCTTTGTAATTAGTAGTAGAAGAGCTTATTGTAAGATTACGTGAATAATAGAAGGTTTGACCAGAATTGAGAGGATTGACTTTTCCTCTCAATATTCATATATGTGTTCCTTCTTAATGATAAATCAAGAATCTGCTATGATTATGAAGCTAAACAAATAATTTTCAAGAACTCCTTCAAGAACACTTTAACTGCCTTTAAACACTCACATTTTGTAAAACATGAAACTAATAATATTTTTATCTTATCTTCTTTCTTTTATATTTAAAATAAGGCGGTGATGGTGTTATACTAATATAAAAATCCTTAAGCGGTGGAAGATGATGATTTAAAATCATTCTTTCTTAACCATGAAGTTTTTGGGTTTAAAAATAATATTTCTCATCACATGTATGCATAACATCCGATTCCACTTATTTGCACCTTATCCATGCAAGTATTAACATAATTATGCATATTATCACATAAGTCATATAGTAAACACATAAAATTACCTCAACCCAGGTTTGCAGAAAACCTAGTTATAACATTCTCTCCCCCTTAAGAGAATTCCGTCCTGGAATTCATTCAAATAACCAAGGGTATCGAGTTCTCATGTCAGTTTCTAGTTCCTATGTTGCTTCTGAATCTTTCTGAAAACGCCATTGTACCTTTACCAAACTAATCTCTTTATTTCTTAAGATCTTGGTCTTTCTGTCAGCTATTGCCTCTGGTGTCTCGATGAAATTCATCTTATTATCAAGTTTGATCTCAGGAAGTGGTATCGCTAGACTCGGTTCTGCCAAACACTTACGCAGATTTGATACATGAAAGGTACTGTGAATCTGACTGAGTTCTTCTGGTAATTCCAATTGATTAGCTACTGGCCCAACCCGTTTGCAGATTCTGAAGGGTCCAATATACCTTGGACTAAGTTTTCCTTTCTTCCCAAATCTCATAACACCCTTCCATGGAGATACCTTCAACATTACAAAGTCACCTATGTTGAACTCAATCGGTTTTGTCCTTTTGTCAGCATAACTTTTTTGTCGATCTTGGGCAGTCTTAATTCTTGCTCGAATCTATTCAATCTTTTCGGATGTTGTTTGCACAATTTGTGGCCCGGTTAACTGATTTTCACCAACCTCATTCCAACACAGTGGTGTTCGACATTTTCTACCATACAAAACTTCATAAGGTGCTGCTTGAATGTTGGAGTGATAATTGTTATTGTAGGCAAATTCTATTAATGTTAGATGTTCATCCCATGATTCCCCAAAGTCGATGACACAAGTTCTCAACATGACTTCAAGAGTTTGGATGGTTCTTTCACTTTGTCCATTCGTTTGTGGATGATAAGTTGTACTCAATCTGATTTGAGATACCAAAGCTCTTTGTAGACTTTCCCAGAATTTTGAAGTAAAACGACTGTCTCGGTCAGTGTCACACCCCGCTAAAGCGGAAACACGGGATGCTAACAGACAACCGGGTCATACCAACAGTTCATAAATAACACCATTTTAAGTTGCTCAAAACAAAACGGTTCATCGACATAACAGGAGTTAGAATTTACACAATGTTCATAATTACATCAAAAACTTGACTTAATTGATCTTGGCTCAAGTATGCTCCCTTAAAATCCAAACCACTTACTCAGAACCCGAAAAGCATGGAATAAAAACAAGGTCAACTACAAAGAGTTGTTGAGTTCACGGGTTTTCACATGCATAAAACATTACAATGCATAAATCAAGTAATAGCAAACTTATACGAATTCTTTGCAGTTAATAAATGTAAATCTCTCGCGATGTAACACTTGAGACGCTACTGAGCCTTACCTGACCAATATGCCCCATTAAATTTTCGAACAACCAGAAGTA
>NW_020202175.1:20554-23053 GCF_001531365.2 Cynara cardunculus var. scolymus
CAAAAGTCCTTGAGTTTTGCAAGGAGATGGAATCGGTTGACAAGTGATGGAATTAGAGAGAGAGAGAGATGAAATGGCTGGAAATTTGGAAAGTGAAGATCTTTCAAAAGGGATGGGGGTATTTATATGTGGATTCAATGAAAAGAATGGGCTGACCTCTAAAGGCCCAAGCCCAAAAAGACTTTTTAATTACAACTAAAAGACCCCAATAAATACAAGAAAACATTTTTGACAAAAGATTTAAACACCCTTCTTCCAAGTTAATAATTGGCAACCAAATATAAAAGATTGGAACTTTGGAATTTTGAATTTAAAAAAAAAATGAAACGAAAATGTCGACTTTATTTTTATGTGAAATGTTTAAAAATTTTATTTGCCATTGCACAAACTAACTTGGTTAGCTACCCGCCGAAATGTGGTCTAATCAGACTAATTAAACAGGACGATCTCTGGTCAACAAGGTTAAATACTAAAAAGACTTAGTTTTCAATAAAGGCCCTAAAATGGAATACTAACCTGAAATTCCAAAATGCAGAGTTGTCACAGTCTCCCCAAGCCAGAAAAATTTCATCCCGAAATTTAATTGTCAATTTTAAAGTCATGGCTGGCCTTTAGAACAGGTGGGGATACTTGTTTTTCATGAAATCTTCCCTTTCCCATGTGTACTCCGGTCCATGCTTGGAGTCCCAATGGACTTTTACTATGGGAATCCTGCTACGTCTCAACTGCTTAACTTCTCTGTCCATGATCTCTATGGGTTTCTCAACGAAATGCAGTTGATCAATAACCTGCACGTCTTCTAGCGGCATTACTTGAGTTTCATTTGTTAGGCATCTTTTGAGATTTGATACATGGAATGTATCATGAATAGTGCTTAACTCCGGGGGCAAATTTAGCTTATATGCCACTGGTCCAATCCTTTTTGCTATTTCGAAAGGATCAATATAACGAGGGCCCAGCTTGCCTCTCTTTCCAAAACGCATCACTCCTTTCTATGGTGAAACCTTTAAGAAAACTTTATTGCCTTTCTGGAATTCTAATGGTCTCCTCTGATTGTCAGCATTGCTTTTCTAGACGATCCCTTGCAGCCTTGAGTCGATTTCTGATTACTACAATCTTATCAGTGGTCTCTTGAATAACGTCCGGTCCAGTTAACTGCTTATCACCAATTTCTGACCAACACAATGGAGATCTACACTTGCGCCCATACAAAGCTTCATAAGGCGCACATTGGATGCTGGTATGGTAGCTGTTATTGTAGGCAAATTCCACTAATGGAAGATGTGTGTCCCAACTTCCACCAAAATCTATAACACAGGCTCGTAACATGTCTTCCAGGGTTTGGATTGTTCTTTCGGTTTGTCCATCTGTCTGGGGATGATAAGAAGTGCTAAGATCCAGACGAGTACCCATACCTTGTTGAAGCGATTGCCAGAACCTTGACGTAAAACGGCTGTCTCTATCTGATAGAATGGAAGTAGGCACCCCATGCATAGCGACGATTTCATTTATATATATGTGAGCTAACTTTTCCATCTTATAGTCTTCTCGGATTGACAAGAAATGAGCAGATTTTGTTAATCGATCTACAATCACCCAAATGGCATCATGCTCTTTTCCAGATCGGGGTAACTTAGTTATGAAGTCCATCGATATCTGCTCCCATTTCCATTGAGGAATTTCGGGCTGCTGGAGCAGACCTGAAGGTTTCTGGTGTTCGGCCTTAACTATTGCACAAGTTAAACACTTACTTATATATAGTGCAATGTCTTTCTTCATTCCCGGCCATCTGTAGTATGCTCTTAAATCCTTAGACATTTTGTCTGCTCCTGGATGAATCGAATATTTTGATCGATGAGCTTCGTCCAAAATAATTGGCCTAAGATTGCCAATCTTAGGTATCCAAACTCTGTTTCCTAAATAATACGCTCCATCAGACTTCATCTGAAATTTGGACTCTATGSCATGCAAAATTTCATTCTTCAAGTTCTCCTTCCTTAGAGATTCTTTTTGATCCTCCAGTATTTGGGCTTTCAAACTGGCTTTCACTAAGGCTCCCAAAGCTCTTACCCTTAACGGTTTTATTCTTTCCTTTCAGCTTAAAGCATCGGCCACAACATTGGCTTTGCCTGGATGATATTTGATCTCACAATCGTAATCGCTAAGCAATTCAACCCATCTTCTTTGCCTCATATTCAACATTTTCTGATCGAGGATGTGTTGAAGGCTTTTATGATCAGTGTAGATGGTGCATTTTGTGCCATAGAGATAGTGCCTCCATATCTTAAGTGCAAATACTACTACTCCCAACTCAAGGTCGTGCGTAGTATAATTCCTTTCATGCACTTTTAGTTGTCTCGAGGCATAGACAATGACTTTATCCTTCTGCATCAATACACAACCTAACACTTGATGCGAAGCATCACAAAAGACTACGAAGTTTTCTGAACCCTCAGGTAGAGATAGGATGGGTGCATTGCACAACTTCTGCTTGAGAGT
>NW_020202175.1:24440-25915 GCF_001531365.2 Cynara cardunculus var. scolymus
TTTAAGTTAATTCTCTGCTTAAAGTCTAGTGACACAAAACTTCTGTCTGCCCCAGAGTCAAATAAAATCGATCCAAATTCGTTATTCAGAGGAAACGTACCTGTAACCACGCTGGGATACCCTCTGGCTTCTCTGGCTCCCAATTCAAAAGTTCTGCCTCGAACCTGACTTCCTGAATTACCCGCATTATTCTGTCGATTTTGGTTTGCATTTGCCCCTGTTTTTCGTTTTGGGCAATCATTCCTTATATGGTCTAGGCTTCCACACTCATAGCATAGGCGCTTCCGGCAGTCCTTTACCGTGTGGCCCCCTAGACGACACCTCTGGCAGATGATACAATTCCCTCGGTGTTGAAATTTGCACTTATTGCATCTTTCCGCATCGCCCTGCCTTACCACCTGTGATTGGGCTCCAAAATTCCTTGCCATTCTCCTGTTTTTGTCAGATTTCCTTCCAATTCTTCGGTCCCCATACTCCTCTATCTTTCGTTTTCCTTTGGCCAACCCTCCGGATCGTACAGCATTGTTCGTGAGTTTCGTGGCAATTTCTACCGCCTCTTGGATAGTCCTTGGATTGGCAGAGGTTATGTTTCCCCTAATTTCTGGGGACAATCCCCAAATGTACCTTYCTATTCGAGCCTCTTCTGATGACACTAGATGTGGCACAAGATTTGCCAACTCATGAAATCTTGTTGTATACGCAGAAATATCRTCCCCTTTCATTTCGAGGTTCCACAATTCCATTTCCAATTTTTGGAGTTCACTCCTCGGACAGTATTCGTCCTTTAGCAGTTTCTTAAACTCCTCCCAGGAAAGTCGGTTAGCCGCTTCTCGACCTCTGGTTTGAACTATAGTGTTCCACCAAGTTAGTGCCCTTCCTTGCAATAGGCACACCGCATACTCGACCTTATTCCCTTCGGTACACTTGGTAATGTGTAGAACGGATTCCACATTCTCTAGCCACGATAGTAATCCTACCGCTCCTTTGGTTCCATTAAATTCCTTGGGTTACAAGCTCTGAAAGTCTTATAAGTACATTCTCGCGGAGGTCTAAGTTCAGAGTTTGAAGTCTGGTTGGCATTCAGTCCAGCAGCCACTTGGCTGACTATATTGGGTAGTGCAGCGATAAGTTGGTCAGATACGAGTTATACTATATCGGGGTTCTCCCTTCTTGGCGGCATTTCTTTGGATCCTAATCAAAATGGAATTCGTAAGTTTGATGGCAGAGCAAGGGTAATAGGATCCCATATATTTGTATGGTACTCAAGAATGTTCTTCGTATGGAGGGTATACAATTATTATCAAAACCAAGATAGAGTAAACTCATTCTAACAATAAATTGACATAATAAGAATTCTTCAAAAGGTGCCATGCATTGAAATTGGATGATGAGTACAAAACAGGGTTTCTAGCAATCGGAACAAGAGTGAGTATCCTATTCTAAATTCTACTTCTAGAATAACATCCATCCTATAG
>NW_020202175.1:27219-28087 GCF_001531365.2 Cynara cardunculus var. scolymus
AGAAATCGAGCATTCTAATTTCCTTTGCCTCTGGTCCTAGGAAACGGATAATCCTAAAAAGTGCAACAAAACTCATGCTTTTTACAATAATTTCATTTGCTGGAGCATACCTTTGTTCAGATCGATTAAGTTTTTCTCATTACATATAAATTAAGCATAAGTTTTCAGGCTCTGCTTAAGCGATATGTAACAATATGATCCGCTTTAAAACACAGAAATTTCAGATTTCTTGAAATCTATTTGGAAATTTTTTTTTTGTTATAGTCGATGGTTTCTAAAGAAAATCAGCGGTCTCTATAACTGTGGCTCTGATACCAAATCTGTCACACCCCGCTAAAGCGGAAACACGGGATGCTAACAGACAAGCGGGTCATAGCAACAGTTCATAAATAACACCATTTTAAGTTGCTCAAAACAAAACGGTTCATCGACATAACAGGAGTTAGAATTTACACAACATTCATAATTACATCAAAAACTTGACTTAATCGGTCTTGGCTAAAGTATGCTCCCTTAAAATCCAAACCACTTACTCAAAACCTGAAAAACATGGAATAAAAACAAGGTCAACTACAAAGAGTTGGTGAGTTCACGGGTTTTCACATGCATAAAACATTACAATGCATAAATCAAGTAATAGCAAACTTATRCGAATTCTTTGCACTTAATAAATGTAAATCTCTCGCGATGTAACACTTGAGACGCTACTGAGCCTTACCTGACCAATATGCCCCATTAAATTTTTGAATAACCAGAAGTAGCCCGTTCACTACCCTGGTCCCACGGTTCGATAAAKCACTAATTCAGCGGTGGTCCAAATTCCACATGATTAGGCTAGAAAACATAGGTAATTGTGCACCCCTTTCTG
>NW_020202175.1:28647-40006 GCF_001531365.2 Cynara cardunculus var. scolymus
CCCAATATTTCAAATACATTAACATGCAAAGTTTGCTCAATTTCATGCTTTCCCCCCAGAAATATAAAAAGCATTAAAAGTGGGGATGTGAGAACTCACCTGTTTTGCGATTATCCGAATGATTCCTTTAAGGACTTGCTATGCTCGCTCGCACTTCCTGACAGACCAACCAGCGCTATATTACTTACGGTTTTTCCTTGGCTAAGGTAGAGCAAGATTGTTCTAAATGCAAGGTCATCAAGTGTTTTTATAAAATAAAGCCGATTTAATTATTTATTAAAAAGGAACCTTCCAAAAATCCAAATAATGACATCATTAAATGTCATCCCAAAACAAATGATGGCTGCAGCCAATTACCAAAACCAAGAGGTTTTGAGTGGGTTTAACACTCTTTTCAAGATTAATTCACAATTCTTAAGCCACACGCCTTCATCACCGATTGCATGTAGCTCAATATTCCCAGGAATTAAAAAGTGTCTAACACAAAACTACCATCTTTAAACAACTTCCAGAAAACAAAAATATATTCCGATTCCAACAAGTTTTCAAAGGGATAAATCCGTTTAAAGTTGCATGCAAGACCTATCATCCACAAATGTGATCGAACCTCTCATGCAAGGAATTTTTCTTTCTTTAGGGACTAAGAATCTTGGATCACAGATTATCATTCCAGCGAAGACACATGCAGGTCTTGGATGCATAATCTCTCCTCTTTACAATCCCAAAAATTTTACTTAAAGAATCGAGTAGACAGAAGAATAACGACTTTCGGATATCTAAAAGAAAATAGAACAGCATTAAAAACATACCTTTTCTTGATAAAAAGACACGAACAGGTCTTCAAGAACAGCAAAAGTCCTTGAGTTTTGCAAGGAGATGGAATCGGTTGACAAGTGATGGAATTAGAGAGAGAGAGAGATGAAATGGCTGGAAATTTGGAAAGTGAAGATCTTTCAAAAGGGAAGGGGGTATTTATATGTGGATTCAATGAAAAGAATGGGCTGACCTCTAAAGGCCTAAGCCCAAAAATACTTTTTAATTACAACTAAAAGACCCCAATAAATACAACATAACATTTTTGACAAAAGATTTAAATACCCTTCTTCCAAGTTAATAATTGGCAACCAAATATAAAAGATTGGAACTTTGGAATTTTGAATTTTAAAAAGAATGAAACGAAAATATCGACTTTATTTTTATGTGAAATGTTTAAAATTTTTATTTTACATTGCACGAACTAACTTGGTTAGCTACCCGCCGAAATGTGGTCTAATCAGACTAATTAAACAAGACGATCTCTGGTCAACAAGGCTAAATCTTAAAAGACTTAGTTTTCAATAAAGGCCCTAAAATGGAATACTAACCTGAAATTCCAAAATGCAGAGTTGTCACAGTCAGAAATAATGGACAATGGAACACCATGTCTGGTTACAATTTCCTTGATGTATAATTGAGCTAACCTTTCCAATAAATAAGTCTCTTTCATTGGTAGGAAATGTGCAGACTTTGATAGACGGTCCATTATTACCCAAATTGCATCATAACCTTTTGGTGTTCGGGGTAATTTCATGATGAAGTCCATTGTAATGTGATCCCATTTCCATATTGGTATCTCTAATGATTGCAAGTTTCCATAGGGTCTTTGGTGTTCAATTTTAACTTGTAAGTAAGTTAAGCATCGCTCCACATACCTTGCTATGCTTTTATTGAGACCTGACCACCAATAAAATGCCTTCAAATCTCTATACATCTTGTTGGTACTTGGATGTACTGAGTAACGGGACTTGTGACTTTATTTTAGGATAGTTTCTCGTGTCTTCCCATAACTTGGTACCCAAATTCGTCCTTGCAAGAATAAAATTTCTTCGTTGTTGGTTTCCATAATAGAAATTATTTTTCCCACTTTTTCAGACTTTTGATTTTCTTCTTTAACAGCTTCCCTCTGGTTTTTTCAAAATATCTTGGTGAAGGTCTGGAGTTAGGCAGATTTTCATTGCTCTGATCGTGCCACTTCTTTCTTTTCGGCTCAAGGCATCAGCCACCACGTTTGCCTTTCCTGGGTGGTAAAGAATATCACAGTCAAAGTCGTTAACGAGTTCAATCCATCACCTCTGCCTCATATTCAGATCCTTCTGGTTGAATAAATGTTGTATGCTTTTGTGATCTGTAAAGATTTGGCATTTTGTTCCTAAAAGATAATGCCTCCATATCTTTAGTGCCAAGACCATGGCTGCTAATTCCATGTCATGGGTGGGGTATTGTTTTTCATGATCTTTTAGTTGGCGAGATGCATAAGATATGACATTTCCCCTTTGCATCAATACACAACCCAATCCCAACTTTAATGCATAATTTGTTTTACCCAAAACTGCTCTCTTGTAAACAAAAGGTTTGGTAAAACTCCGTATGAAATAATAAATAAAAGAATACCTAACATCAATTTTTTTCGAGTTTTTGGTTGCAGATGCTTCATTCTAAATGACAAAGAGGACATAGGGAAGTTCGCTGCTAAAGCTGATGAAGCAGTTTTTGTTGGATACTCGAAGACATCTGCCACATATAGGATCTACAATAAACGAACCAAAATAATCAATGAGAGCGTAAACATATCTTTTGATGAAGTCATTGATGTGGCTTCTGAACAATTCAGTTCAGGACCTAGACTTATAATTAACACTTCGCATAAAGCTGAACAACCTGAGACTTCTAACTCTGATAAAGCTGATTTAGATTTCTTATTTGAACACTTTTATGAAGAATATTTTGATAATAARCCTAATCAGTCTAATATTTTGTCCAGGGAAAATTCAACTGAACAACAGTTATCGGGTCCATCTCCTGATGTGCCGGTAACTGAAATAGAAGAGGAAACATAAGTAGTCAATGAAGAAATAGAAATGAAGAATCTGAACAATCCTGTTCAGTGTGAAGAGGGTGAAACTTCTGAAGTGCAAGAGGTGTTGGTTGAACAAGTTGATAATAATCCACCTCAATCAGATATTCAACCTATACTAGTTCCTAATATTGAACCTTCACCTGAACCTGTTCCTATAAACTCCCCAAGTTATTATACTGATCAAAATTCAGATCAAAGTTCTTATACTCCCCTACCTCATAGCAAGAAGTGGACTCGAGATCATCCAATACATCACGTAATTGGTGATCCATCAGAACCCATTCGTACACGGTCTGCGACAGCAAATGAGTGTATTTTTTCCACGTTCTTGAGTACTATTGAGCCGACTAAGGTTTCCGAAGCCTTAGCTGATCCGGATTCGATATTAGCAATGCAAGAAGAGTTGAACCAGTTTGAAGCACTCAAAGTCTGGAGATTGGTACCTCGTCCCAACAATAAGACGAAGATGGGTATTCAAAAATAAAAAAGATGAAGATGGTGTTGTGGTCAGAAATAAGGCTTGGCTCATTGCTAAAGGATATAATCAACAAGAGGGTGTTGACTACGACGAAACGTTTGCCCCGGTTGCAAGGATTGAAGAAATTCGAATGTTTTTGGCGTACGCAGCACACAAGAGCTTCACGGTGTATCAGATGGACGTCAAGACAGCATTTTTATATGGACTTCTCAAAGAGGAAGTCTATGTCTTACAACCGGAGGGTTTTGTTGATCATTCAAAGCCGAATTATGTCTACATCCTTGATCGAGCGTTTTACGGCCTTAAACAAGCTCCGAGAGCCTGGTATGATATCTTATCAGAGTTTCTGGTAAAGTCAAGCTTCTCGAAATGTAATATTGACACAACTCTTTTCATTAAAAAGGAGAAGTCGGATATTATTTTGATACAAATTTATGTAGACGACATAATATTTGGATCTACAAACCCCAAACACTGTAAAAACTTTTCTGCCTTGATGGTTTCACATTTTAAAATGAGTATGATGGGTGAGATGAACTTCTTTTTAGGTCTTCAAATTAAACATTTATCTTCGGGTATCTTTATCTGTCAAACTAAATATATTTTAGATATCTTGAAGAAATTTAATATGGAAAACTGTTCATCTATCAAAACACCTATGGCTCATGGAACGAAGATCCATGTTGATCCTTCTGGAAAAGTTATTGATCAGAAAACATATCGAGGCATGATAGCTTCTTTGATGTATTTGACATCTTGTAGACCTGATATAATGTTTTCAACACATCTTTGTGCCAGATATCAGTCTAATCCAAAGGAGTCCCATCTAAGTGCTGTTAAGCGCATTTTCCGATATCTTAAAGGGACTGCTAATCTTGGACTCTTGTATCCCAAGGGTACTAGTTTTGAACTGACAACTTATTCAGATGCAGACTATGCAGGCTGTATGTTGGACAGGAAAAGTACAACAGGATATCTACAGTTTTTGGGAGACAAGCTAGTCAGCTGGGCATCAAAGAAACAGAACTGCGTTTCCATTTCCACTGCCAAAGCAGAATATGTAGCTGCTGCAAGTTGCGGTTCTCAAGTGCTATGGATGCAGACACAGCTTAGAGACTACGGGTTTTATTTTCATAAAATTCCAATTTACTGTGATTCCAAAAGTGTTATTGCTATTTCATGTAATCYTGTTCAAMAHACTAAAACCAAGCATATAGATATCCGGTATCATTTTATTAAAGATCATGTACAAAAAGGAACCATTGAATTGTATTTTGTAAATACAAAATTTCAATTAGCTGACTTATTTACGAAAGCTTTAGATGAAAAACGCTTTAGCTTTGTTGTATCTAAGTTAGATATGTTAAATTTGAAAATTTGAATTTTTATTAAAAACAGTTCAATTTATTGAATTGTTTTTAATTCAAATTCATTTAGTCAAATATCTGTATTTTTTAAATATAAGTCAGGGTTTTAATTTTTTCTATCTTATTTTAAATTTCTTGATCGTGGGAATCTATATTTGAGGGGAGTGTGATTTTTTTTATCTGATCATATTTTGAGGGGGGGTGAAATTTATCTGTTTTGAACTAACAGTTTATATTTTTCTTACAGGTATTTTGAGTATTATCTAATTTTTGAAAGATGTAGAGTTTAGAAATATAAGTGTTTGTCCGATTTCTTGCAAATCCGGACAACACTTGTCCGATTTAGACTAATCCGGACAAAAGGCTATATGATAAACTCTTATCCGGATAAGGTTAGATATACTTTACAAGGGATTGAGTGGATTGACAAATCGCCTATTTCATTTGACCGGATTCCTAAATCGCTTGTTGATTTTATTTTTCAAGTCCTTAAATAGTTCAACTCTTGAGCAGTTTAATCCTTAACTTGAGCGATTTAGCTTTCTTTGTTGAGCGATTTATTTCTAAATTGATTGAACCTTGAGCGATTTATCCTTAAACCGGACAAGTATTGACCGGTGTTCTTCTAATTCATCTATACCTTGAGCGATTTATTGTCCGGATTAACACTTAGATATTTCATATTTCATAATCGGACACCTCTTGACCGATTTATTCTAATCCGGATAAGCTTTGAGCGATTTAGAATTTGAACGGTTTTTGACTTTGACTATAAATATTCGTCTCATTTTTACTTTTCACTTTTTACTCCCATTCACTATTCATCGTCGTCTGCGGTCATACATCTGGTTTATCGCTCAAAACTGTTCTTGAATCTACACTATTTCATCTCACTTCTCATAAAGGTTTACTTCGATTGATTCCCTTATTCATAATTCCTTGATCGTATTGGACTTGTTTTGGACTGTTTGGACTGTTTCGTTAATCAATACTGAATCGAATCTTAAATCGAATCATAAAAGGATTAATATTAATAATCAGTTTTATCTCTATTATTTGTTTCAAATAGAGTTTTCTTTTATTATTTTTATGTTATTTTTTGTTTCTGTTTGATAATTTTTAGTGTGTTAGTGTTTTTAGTGTTGTGTTTGGTTTTGACCGGATTTCTCACCTGAGAAGGTGATCGGAGTTTACTCCGATCAACCTTAATCCGGTTTATGATTGTCCAGATTAGTTCTTTTCTTTTAAGACTTAGTATTTTTTTAGTTTAGTTTTGGTTGGTTTTTCTTTGTTGAAATCCGGTCACCAATTTTTTTTCTCTAAGTGTTTTGTTTTTTGTTATTTCTTTCTTTATTTTTTTAATTTTTTTTAGTTTAGTGATTTTATTTTTTAGAGTTTAATTTTTTTTGTATATTTTTTTTCTGTTTATTTTTTTAATTCGAATTTCTTGAATAAAATGGGTTCTAATTTTTTAGATTTTTTACAGGTTAATGGCGGATCTGAGACATCAATCTGACGAGGAATCTCACGTTCCTTCGGTCAGATCCGATAATATTCCAATCTACTCGCCTAACCAACCCATATCCTCCGAAACCTTATTTCCACAATTTAAATACCTAGATATAAAGCCTAATAACCATTTATTCTCTTTTGCTATGCCAGCTGAATACCCTATTATCCCGGAAATTCTGAAAGGACACCCCATAACATACTCTTTATCAGCCAATATACCTGTTCCAATGGTGTATTTACAACAATTCTGGAGTACGCTTACTTTGGAAAAAGACGGTGATACAATTTATTTTAAAGGAGAAGTTGATGAATATGTCAGTCGTCTGACATTGAAACGACTAAGAAGGATTCTCCGTCTGCCAGGACCAGGCTCTACTGGTTTTGAAGATTTTGTATATGATGAACAACTGTGCTTAGACATCAAACAGTTAGGATACTCGGCAGAGTTGACTAACCCGACACAGTTCAAAAGACGATTCTTACAATCAATATGGCATTTGTTGTTCTCAATTCTGAACAGATGCCAGACGTCAAAGACAACGGGCATAGATACTTGCAGTAGCTCGTTTCTCAAATTCCTTCATGGAATTGTCTTCTCGAGAAACTATGACTATGCTTTAGTCATATGGAATGAATTGGTGGAGCTTGTCAATGCAAAAAGATTCCCGTCTAAAGCCAAGAAATTTGTGCCCTTTCAAAGGTTTCTGCAACTTTTTATTATGGCAATGATGGATGCTAATGAAGACATTTCGGCCAGATCCAATTTTGAAAAGGGGCCGACATTCGTCATGACTAGAATTCGGCAGCATACAGAAGTAGAAAATTTGGATTCTATAAATTGCAATACCACCAGAACTAATGGCCTTAGCTGATCAGACTACTTAGTGCGTTATACATTATAGGAGAGTGATAGATCTTATAGTTCAACCAGAACCGGTTGAACTTGCCCAAGGATCACCCCATACCTCAGTTGTGAGAGAGGAGTTAGAGATAGAAGAGAGAGTTTAGGAACAGGGGTTACCTGAACAGGGAAGTGTGTTGAGGGAAAAAGAATTAGAGAGGGTTGAAGAGAAGGGGAGAGTGTCTGATCGGCAAAGTACTTCATCTGATAGTACTTCCACAACTTCTTCAAGTTCGGAAGATACTGAAACCGACAATGAGGCAGTTTCTGGTGATCATGATGATGATGGTGATAATAATGATGATGGAGCGGACGACCATGCTCAAACTATTCTTTCTCAGAATATTCCAATTGGAACACTGGTTGATGACATAGACGATATTTTTCCAGAATATTCAACTCAACAGCCTTGTCCGAGCTTACATTCTTTGTCATTCAATGTTGAAGAATGTGATGATTATGATCGTATTCTTCAAGACCTTTCTAACGAAGAAGGAGATGAGCGAGTTTCAGATGAAAATGTTGAGAGAATGAGTGAAAGGGACGTAGAAGAAAATGGAGAGGGAGTGAGTGGAGCACAAAAAGAGTATCAAGCTCCATACGTAGCTGAAATACATAGCCGGGCACCCACATCTACTACTGACATTCATTCGTTGAATGTTGGTATTGAACAAGACATAGCTAGCCCAGTTATGCAAATGCACACCCCACCCATCCACTCAACTGGTTCTCAACAACCAGTTGTTTCAATTGAACACGGGGAAATAACACATCTGCTAACTACTTCTCATTTGGAGAATGTAGTTATCGAAACAAGTAGGCCGCTGCCCCAACCTACGACATCGATTCTGTGCACCTCGAGTCTAGCCCCGATACACATAGGTACAAATGAGTCTAGAGCATCTGTTGCTCCAAGTGCAGTTCTTAGTGAACTTGCTGGAACGACCAGAGTGGTGTCATTTGACCTTTCACAAGGACAGGTCAGAAGTCCTACCAATGCTATTATCATGCCAACATTGAACATAGGCACAACAGTTTATTCAACTGTTGTTTCAACTGGTAATCTAAGTGATCCAGGTGTTAGCTTACCAGACTTTGTGTGATGGGAATATCTGGACGGCGCCCTAAAGGCTGTTCAAGAAAATATGGATGCACAAATTGCAAGTTTAAAAGGACTTGTGAAGGGGAAAGAAACGGTTGAAGAAGAGCAACCATCTGCGCCATCACCACCACATGTACCTGAGTCGTCAGTACAAGAACCAACGGTGGATGAACTTAAATCGTTGTTGTACGCAAAATTGATGGCATATCAAAATCCCGACGCTGAAGATGCAGATTTGGTTGGGATCTTAAGACAACAACTGGATGTTAACCCTTTCGTTCGAGCCTCAGAGTTTTTGGATTTTCAAGATGTGGTTACTTCTAGCTTCTCAAAAGTTAGCAAGTTAATCACATCCAAAACCCAAGATCTTAAAAGTTCAATGGATGCCCTTGTTGAACGGGTGTCTACTTTGGAAGACACTTGTATATCTCAAGCCATCTCTCATAAAAGAAGGCATGCCGATCTGGATGATCCAGGTAGTCATGAGGGGGAGAGGAAGAGACAAAGATTGGCTGAGACATCTGAACAAGCTGCAAGGGTTGGAGATGAGCCATCTACTCAAGATGTAATTGCTGAAACTTCTGCCCTAGAATCTGTTCTGGAAAGAATAATTGAGGCCATTGTGTTACAAGATGAAGAAGAAATGGAGACAAGTCCTATGATCGAGCCAATGGTTGAAAAGCCGGCGGACTCCACAGTAGGAACAAGGTTGTTATTGGACTTGTCTGTCAATGTAGGTTTCAATGATGTGTTTTCTACTGCTCTGGGTGGAGAACAAGATTTTGGAGAGGACATTGATATCATTGGTGTGTGTCCCACTTCAATGATCAATCTTCAAGCAAGATCCATAATCATGGCAGATTAAGATAAATCTTCAAGAACATTCATATGAACTTTGAGAGAGAAAGTCAAACATTCAAAGCTTAGTCAGACTCTCTATTACGTATCAGATTTTACAAATGAGCTCTCTTCTAAGATTTACAAAGATATTACCCTACTTATAGGGTCAAACTTCTAAATAATAGTCAAAGTCAAGCCTGTCTAAGAAAAGTCAAACACGATGACTTTTACAATTATAGACAATATTTAACTTTCAAGACGAATACAATTTAATACTGATTTTCAATCCTAACATTCTCCCCCTTTGTATTCAGACTTGAAAGAAATTTTGCGCTTTGAGTTCTTATTTGAACTTTGAATCTTTAAGCATATTATGTCTTCTTCAAAAGAATTCTTCAACTTGAAATCTTCAAGCAATCAACTGTTGAGAAAGATCATCTAGCATTCTCCCCCTCGAATGTAGAACATCGATTCTCTTTTGACAAAGTAGAACAGTGATTGTTAGAAACAATGTACAAGATTTGATCTTCAAAGAATCTTCAGACAACAAATCTTCAGTAAACTGTTGTAAAGATGATCTTCACATTCAACATCTCTTAGTCGTTGTAGCACACAAATAATCTTTCTGTAATCATCTTCAGTCGCACTTCTTCTTTTGAGTCTTTTGCCATTATCGAAGTTACTCCCCCTTGATCTTTGCATCAGATTCCCTTTAAAAAGTTCGGAAATGAATATTTCATTCATTATTACATAATCCCCCTTATGATGAAATGAGAATCATTCCATCATACATGAGATGAATGAAATCTTCCGCGTAAACCGTCAATTCAAGAAATTGTAAGTAGATCTTTGCAAATCCACTTATTTAATCTTTTCAGATTAAGGGAATGGGAAGGTAACATCCAATTTCAACGAATGAAATTGTTTTCATTCTTATAAAAAGATTGGTCTGTGAGTATAACAAATATACTCAGTACAATGGATGTACTATAATATGAGACTTTTTGATGCTCATCTCACCATGTCTTCCATTCAATCATTGATAGCTAAAAAATACCATATCTATGAATGTTTTGGCAAATTACATATAAAATGCTAAATCTGTGTAGTGTAGAAAGTCAAAGCAACTAATGCTTCTGTTTAGGCTCAAAAAGATAAATCGTGTGGACTACACAAATTTATCAAACTCAATATGTGATCAAAAAGACTTGAAGGGGGGACATATATCCTTCTGATTTCAATATCAACTTTCTCCAAATGAGAAATTGATAGATGATGAGCTGCGTGCCCCAAATGTTATTGAAAACATTTATCTGTTGAGAGATAAGTGAGTAGCTGGTGGGTTGTGACAAGAATTGGCCTGGGTTTTGCGTTTTTCAATATTAGTCTCCAAAAAATCGAGAACTAATAGATTATGTGGTATGCCTGGATTATATAAGTTTGGAACAGGATTTTCATTTTCTTTTAATCCTGACACAACTCTCGTCAATTCTTTTAGCTCACAACAACTACCCCTCTCTTTTTCATTTTACTCTTGGTACACAAACCCTTTTGTATTTAAGGCTCACTCAGATATGGTTGTCCTCTTGGGTAGGTCTGTCGGTTTTGACATTCCATAGAGGCATTTTTTATAAGCACTCAGTCCCTCCTAAAAGTTAGCGTTATGCACATTTGATCACAAAGGTTGATCAAAATATTATTTCTTTAAAACACAACGATCAGATAAAAAATTGATCAAGAAATTTGGCTTTAAGCACAATTAACGAAAGAATAATGCGATAACGATTCGATTATTCAGTATATACGAGAAAAATGAATGAAGATCTGTAAGAACAAGTTTACAGACTCTGAAATTCAAAAAAAATGAATGTATATGAATCAATGTAGAAAAAATATCAGAATACAAAATTGAATACAAACGAGTGTATTATCACCGAAAAAGATTTTCATATAAGAGACGTGATAATAACAGTTTGAAGAATAGCTGAAATAGGTATTGGAATTATGTACGACGAGAAATTACCCAAGTAAAATCTCAGGAAATACTTGTTCAGAGAATGTACTCATTTCAGAATACATTTCCATTTCCGAAAACATTTATTCAAAAATTTCTAGAGACTCCCCCTAGATAACAGATTTAAGTAATGATTCAGTTAAGCTAAAAAAATTAAAAAATTTGAAGAAAACATTTTAAGTACGGGTTCTAAACTGAGTGTTTAGAAACCACACTCGGTAAAGCACGAGTTCTGAACTGAAATGTTCA
>NW_020202176.1:0-1391 GCF_001531365.2 Cynara cardunculus var. scolymus
TTTGGAATAAATATGATAAGTTAAGAGATCAGTGTGTAAGGTATTTTCGGATTACATCTGGCCAATGTAATTTTGAATCTAYAGGTGCATAACTGAACTTGAACACTTTATTATATTTTGGGAATGTGAAAATATATTTATTAACTTTGATATCTACAAATGGCAAGTAGATCTAGAAGGCCAGAAAGGATCACCCGCCCCAACCCCACTAATGAAGAAGAGGATTCTCCTATTCTTACTCCTATTAGCACATCTAAGGGCAGAGGCAGAGCCAGAGGTAGAGGCAGAGGCCAAAACAGAGGACAGACCAGAGTCAGAGCTAGCCAAGTAGATGTTCATACCAATCAAGAAGAATCAAATTCTGAAAATATGAATCAAGAACAGGTACCACAACCAGAATATGTGACAAGAGATATGCTRGCAGAGGAAATGRGAAAGTTAAGGGAAACCTTAACATTGATCATGAGGATACCCGTGAGGGTGGAAACAGAGCGAGTGGAGATTAACCCTCCTGTACTAACTACAAACACCAGAGGAGGAGACGTCAAAATGTTCCTTTCATACAAACCGCCAAAGTTTGCGGGTGAGCGAGATCCGACCAAAGCTATGCGTTGGATAAAGGAAATTGAGTCAGTATTCAACACTATTCGTTGTCTAGAAGCCGATAAGGTTAGATTTGTTGTATCAGTACTAAAAACCAATGCTTTATTCTGGTGGGAAGTAGAATCCCTGGCAAGAACAGATGTTTTGCAAACCTTATCTTGGGCAGAATTTGTGAATAGATTCAAAGATCATTTATGTCCTAAAACAACAGTCAGACAAATGGAAGAGGACTTTTTAAAGTTGGAACAGAACTTTGGGTCAGTCAGAGAATATTCAGAGAAATTTATAGAGTATTCTAGATTCGCTGAACATTACATCTCAACGGAGGCTAGAAAAGTGGAGCGGTATATCTGGGGTCTAAAGCCCTCAATTAGAGAATTTGTTATCGCAATGAATCCTGCCACTTTTCCATTGGTAGTAAATGCAGCAGAGATCACAGAAAGAAACAAGAATAGAAGCGAAGAAGAAAAGCAAGTCGAGAAAAGGAAATGGGAGGGGTCCTTGGCAAGTCATCGGGGATCAAAAACTGTCAAATATAATAATAGATCAATGCAAAGACCAATGGAGAGGGCCTGTCCCTGGTGTCGACAGTATCACTGTGGAGAATGCAGAGCAGAGCCAATAAAATGTTTTAATTGTGGTGAAATTGGGCATACTTCAATTTTCTGTCGGCTAAACAGAAAATGTTTTCATTGCAATTCACCAGACCATTTCAAAAACAATTGCCCATAGTTGAAAGCTCCACAACTTACCATGGGGAGCAATACATCGATTGGCCGTGGAAGACC
>NW_020202176.1:2411-20788 GCF_001531365.2 Cynara cardunculus var. scolymus
TTGAATGTTAAAGAAGCTGATATTGCAAAAATGGCATTCCGAACCAGGTACGGGCACCATGAATTCCTAGTTATGCCATTCGGTTTGACTAACGCACCTGCAGCTTTCATGGATTTAATGAATCGAGTATGTAGAGAATACCTCGATAAATTTGTCATTGTATTTATCGATGATATTCTCATATACTTTAAAACCGAAGAAGAGCATGCAAAGCATCTCCGATTAATCCTTGAACTTTTGAAAAGAGAGAAATTATATGCTAAACTATCAAAGTGTAAATTTTGGTTAAGAGAAGTCCAATTTCTGGGACAGGTCATATATGATGCTGGAGTAAAAGTAGATCCAGAAAAGATTGAAGTCGTTGCAAAATGGGAGGCACCAAAAACACCATCTGAAGTTCGAAGTTTCTTGGGATTGGCAGTGGGAAGAAGAACAGCAGAAAGCCTTTCAATTATTAAAAGACCATCTTTGCAGTGCTCCGTTACTATCCTTACCCAATGGAACTGAAAATTTCGTGTTATACAATGATGCCTCAAAGTTGGGTTTGGGCTGTGTCTTGATGCAAAAAGGAAAAGTAAATATGCATCTCGACAATTAAAAGATCATGAAAAGCAATATCCAACTCACGACATGGAATTGGCGGCTGTGATTTTTGCTCTAAAAATATGAAGGCATTATCTTTGGGAACAAAGTGCCAAATCTATACTGATCATAAGAGTCTGCAACACTTGTTCTAACAGAAAGAATTAAATATGAGACAACGTCGATGAATCGAACTTGTTAATGATTATGACTGTGAAATACTCTACCATCCGGGAAAAGCCAATGTGGTAGCCGACGCCTTGAGTCGAAAAGAAAGAAATGGAACTATCAAATCGGTAGCAATGAGAATTAACCTAACTACTGATATTCAGCAAGAAATTTTGAACCATHAGAAAGAGGCCATTAAGGATGAACATGTGAAGGTAGAAAAAGTGGGAAAGATGATTTCCATTTTAGAACCGAATACGGAAGGAATCTWATGTTTCCAAGGTCGAATATGGGTAACAGTTTTCGGAAATATACGAGAAATCATCCTGAATGAAAGCCACAAGTCTCATTATTCAATCCATCCAGGTACCAACAAGATGTATAAAGATTTGAAGGTATTTTATTGGTGGCCGGGTCTCAAGAAAGACATAGCAAAATATGTGGAACAATGTTTAACTTGTTTGCAAGTTAAAATTGAACATCAGAGACCCTAACGGAAACCTACAATCACTGGAAATACCAGTCTGGAAATGGGATCACATTACAATGGACTTTATCATGAAGTTACCTCGAACTCCGAAAGGTTATGATGCAATCTGGGTAATAGTGGATCGATTATCAAAATCCACACATTTCCTACCAATGAAAGAAACATATTCTTTGGAAAAATTGGCTCAAATCTATATCAAAGAAATTGTGACTAGACATGGTGTTCCACTATCCATTATATCTGACCGAGACAGTCGCTTCACTTCAAAATTCTGGGAAAGCCTGCAAAAAGCCTTGGGATCACAGATCAGATTAAGTACGGCTTACCACCCACAAACGAACGGGCAAAGTGAAAGAACCATCCAGACTCTCAAAGACATGTTGAGAACTTGTGTCATCGACTTCGGGGGATCATGGGAGGAACATTTGCCATTGATAGAGTTTGCTTACAATAATAGTTATCTTTCCAGCATCCAAGCGACACCTTATGAAGTCTTGTATGGAAGAAAATGTCGAACGCCGTTATGTTGGAATGAGGTAGGTGAAAAGCAGTTGACAGGTCCCGAAATTGTGCAGACAACTTCTGAAAAGATTGAGCAAATTCATGCAAGGATTAAGACTGCCCAAGATCGACAGAAAAGTTATGCCCGATAAATGAAGAAAGCCGATTGAATTCAATGTATGAGACTTTGTGATGTTAAAAGTATCTCCATGGAAGGGTGTTATGAGATTCGGGAAGAAAGGAAAACTTAGTCCACGGTACATTGGACTATTCAGAATCTACAAACGGGTTGGGCCGGTAGCCTATCAGTTGGAACTACCAGAGGAACTCAGCCTAATTCATAGTACCTTTCATGTGTCGAATTTACGCAAGTGTTTGGCAGAACCGAGCTTAGTGATACCACTTCTCGAGATCAAACTYGATAAAAAGTTRAATTTCATCGAGACCCCAGAGGCAGTAACGGACAAAAAGACCAGGGTACTAAGAAATAAAGAGATCAGTCTAGTTAAGGTACAATGGCGTTTTCATAAGGGTACAGAAGCAACATGGGAATTGGAATCAGATATGAGAACCTGTTATCCATGGCTATTTGAATGAATTATGGGACGGAATTCTTTTTAAGGGGGGAAGAATGTTATAACCCGGTTTCAGACAATCTGGGTTAAGGTAAAATTATACGTTATAACCCGGTTTCAGACAATCTGGGTTAAGGTAAAATTATACGTGATTAATATTTGAATATCTAATGGTATGCATGATAAAATAATATACATGGATGATATATGTGCAAAGACATGATGAACGTAAGAGGATGCATGCATATGTTATGTTATGTATGTGTATACATGTGATAAATTGCATACCTTAATAGATAAGGTGCATGTGCAATATAATAATAGTTAAATGGTATCTTAGTGATGAAGTAAGATGGTATCTTAGTGATGAAGTAAAGTAAGGGTATCTTAGTGATGAAGGAAAGTAATGGTATCTTAGTGATGAAGTAAGATGGTATCTTAGTGATGAAGTAAGGTAATGGTATAGGTATCTTAGTGATGAAGTAAGATGGTATCTTAGTGATGAAATAAGGTAATGATATCTTAGTGATGAAGTAAGATGGTATCTTAGTGAGGAAGTAAAGTAATGGTATCTTAGTGAGGAAGTAAAGTTATGGTATCTTAGTGAGGAAGTAAAGTAATGGTATCTTAGTGAGGAAGTAAAGTTATGGTATCTTAGTGAGAAAGTAAAGTAATGGTATCTTAGTGAGGAAGTAAAGTAATGGTATCTTAGTGAGTAAGTAAAGTAATGGTATCTTAGTGAGGAAGTAAAGTTATGGTATCTTAGAAAGGAGTATAAATAGAAAGATAAGACAAGATAATCTTATCATTCCTTGTTTTGAAAGAAGATATATTTGTTAGAAAGAAAAGTTGAAGACGGTGAAGGTGTTCTTGAGAAAGAACCAGTAAAGAATCTGTGTTTGCTGTGTGATCTTTTACTACAGAATCTGTTTTAACAACGTGAGTTTAACTACTGTTTTGATATAACTTGTGAGTTTTTGAACTACGATCTATTCACAAACCGTGAGTTTATATCTACTGTTGATTTTGTAAGCTTTTGAGTATTGATGGTTTGAAACTTAAAAGAATTTGCTAAAACTATTCTGTTTAAGTTTTAAAGGAAATATTTTGTGATTCTGAAGTTTGAATCTGTTTTGAAAAAGATTAAAGCAGAAACTATGCTTTAAAAGCAGTTTTGGATTTGATATCCTGTGTTGAGGATTTAAAGAGGATTAGATGATTTGAGAAATCATTTACAGAACAAATTGTTCTAAGGCTCGAAAGGTTTTGAATATAAACCTATTTTGAGATTATGATTGGTTAAAACTATAGACGAGGTTCACTCTGACGTATATGACTTTGGTCTGTCATTGGATGAAATAGTCTATAGATTTTGGTTAAAATTATGAACGAGGTTCACTCTGACAATTATGCCTGCAGCCTGTCATTGGATGAAATAGTTCATAAGATTTTCAGGGGAAATGAGGATGGTCGTTGTGTGCGATGGATAGCTGTTGCTATAAAGGGGAAATTATGGATGTAATAAGGATGGTCGTTGTGTGTGCATGGTATAACTATTGCTATTATATCTTTTAAGATTACAACAAATTGGAGTTCTCACTTCCTGGTGATTTGAGGATTCAGAGATGTTGTTCTTATTAGAAATAATAGTATTGATGTTATGGTTAYRGRAAAATATGGCCTATGGTCATTGATTTTGATTAAAAGTGTTTTGAAACAGAATACGATTTTCAGCCTTTACTACATGGAATGAATAATCTGAAATTAATGTTTTAGTGATCTTCACCCTGCATTACATAAAAAGGGAACCTCACTAGACATACATGTCTAACCCTCATTTTTGTGTTTTCAAAAATATGTGTGCAGGTAATGATAATAAGGGAAAGAGCATTATGTGAATTACTTCCCTATGTGCTTAGCTGTGTGAAGATCTTAATTAGCTATGTTTTTGGAGCATAGATGCTAGGATACAAGAACATGTACTTTTTGAAATTTTGAGTTATGTATTTCACGTTATAGACTCTTGTATTATGGACCTTTGTGGGAAAAACATGTATTCTATGTATGAAATATGTGTTATATGCAATGTATGAATTTGGGGTTGTTACAGAAGTTGGTGATATTGTTTACGATCCCCCAAGAGAAGGCCCAACGTTATGGGAGATCAGAATACCCGATATATCTGCTGCAGAATTCCACATTCCTTATGCTAACCCAATCTATACAAACCAGTTTCTTGTCGATGATCCTAACAGGTGTCATCAAGATTAATTGCAAGTTTTCATGCAATTTGAAAATGAAATTGAACAACAAAAGAGACTTGAAATATCATCATTTGTGCAGGTTTAGACAGTATGGATTATGGGAGAGATACACAATGTTGTATCCTGATGGTGATTTGGTTTTGACCATCGGTGAAAGTGATTACAAGAAAGATTGGTTCTTTGCACATGTGAACAGGTTTCTATTTTAATTAGTTTCTTTCAAAACAATGTCAACTTTTCTATTCTACATTCAATTTGCAAGACAGAGAAACTCGTTATTCCCTTTATTATTATATATAAGGATAAAATAGTTATTTGATTAATTAAAAAGTATAAAAATTAAGTATCTCGTGTGTCTTTTTTCATTATAGACGTTAATATATTGTGGGACGGGAAGTAATGGCCTTGAAATTTGTGTTTACCTTCGTTTCACAGGAAGAAAGATAACGATGACTATGAAAAAATGACATGGACGATCAAATTCAAGCTTAACGACATTAGCCAGAATGGAACTTATAAGCTGAGATTGGCTCTAGCATCCGCACAAGTATCTGATCTACAGGTATTCTAATTCTTACGTATGATTTTCAACAATATATTGACAATTTATAAATATTTATATAAATTCCTTTAATACCCATCTCACGTACGTTATCAATAGGAGCTTAATAACATCTACTAAGTTTCAAAGCTAGCTAGATACAGACTATCAAACATGCATATATATGTAGGACGAAAATCACATATTGCTTAATAACATTTTAAGAAGGGTTCTTCTTGAAAAAGATCCAAAGGGGCTTCATATATACTCAATGGAATCAAAGTTGGGATATAACACCACATACGGACTTCAGACAATACTCTTTCACCTCTAGGGCATGTGAAATAGAAGTCTCATATTGGCTAGACAGGAACCATCAAACTTGTATGGTTTGATACAGATATAGGAAATTACCATCTATATTCTCATTTTCATTCCCTTACAATAAACCCAGCGTCCCCTTATTTTTTATGCAAAATAGTTTTGTATCGTGAATGGTAATATTAGTATCAAGATTTTAACTAAGTTTTGATTTTTAGGTTCGAGTTAACGATCCAAACAAGGAATTGCCATTGTTTTCAACTGGAATAATTGGAGGAGTTAATGCAATTGCAAGGCACGGGATACAAGGGTTGTATTGGTTATTCAACATAGACATACCGGGAACGAATCTGAACTCTGATGGTGAGAACGCCATTTATTTAACACAAGAGATCATAGAAACCCCATTTCGTGGAGTGATGTATGATTACATTCGTTTAGAAGGACCGCCTTCTTCGCAATCCATTAGTCATGTATGCATTAATTAATGTTCATGTTTTAAATAACGTGAATTATTTGTGTTTCATTTTATTTTCTCAATTCAAACCAACGATTTAAAACTTCTATTTAATAGTTATTGAATAATAATCAAGTGTAGTATACAAAATCCATTGGATTCTTTTTCTATATCTCTCACGACAAATCACAAACATGCAACATAGATGATACAATTGTAGTTGTATGGTGTGGTTTGTATTTGATCGTTATGTTTAACAAAAACAACATGTATTGGATTTATTTTAAACGATTAATAATGCTAAAAAATGGATAAATTAGCAAATACTAAATGCACATAGGAGTTCGTAGATGATTAATTAGAGACCTTTTTGCTCTTTTTTGGGCTTCTTCTCATTCTTCTTTGGCACCTACGGTAGAGATCGGAGGTATTTGGCCCCCAAAGGGGATTACGGTTTTAGATCCTCGGGGAAATCCCTTTTGGATAAATTAGTAAATACTAAATCCACATAGGAGTTCGTAGATGATTAATTCGAGAATTGTTTTTTAAAGACCACACTTATCAGTTGCCATCAATGCAATTTTGTAACTCGTCAGACATTTTTGAAACCTATGAAACCGAAATCTTCAACTTTGCCTCGATTAGAAGTCTTTAATCGGAAACGATGGTTTGCATGCTTTTAGGGATAGAAATTTGAGTTTTTAATAATTGTTGTAGACTTTTTTTTTGAACGGAAACCAGGAAAATTTATAAAACCATAAAAAGAAATACAACGATTAAACGTTCGACCACAACCAACAAACCAGGAAAACAAAAGACTTGGACATCACCCCGTACGAAGCCAAAAGGTACAAAGCCCAACAGACTCAACCAAGCAACAAAAAATAAAGAAAATGAGCTTAAACTCATAAAAGCTCCCCAAACCCATACTCGATCGTCCATGTCAAACAACATTTCTCACAGCCCTTCTCTCTATCAAAGCCGAACAAATGGAAATAATATTATCAATAACTTTGATAAGTTGCATAGTTGTACGGCGATCCTCTGTAAAAAGTCTTCTATTTCTTTCCTGCCAAATATAATAAACAGAAGTTGCCGCCGCAAGTTTCTGCTTTAAACGTTTCGGTCGTCGACTGGAATCCGAAATAGCTTCCAAAATTTGATCCCACGAAGAAGGCATATTCATCAAGTCCACAATATGCAAGATGCTATCCCAAACCTCTCGAGCAAAAGTACACTGAAAGAATAAATGTGAATGGCTATCCATACGATGCCTCATAAGTAGCTCCCTAACCATAGTGACAGAAGAGAACCCACAAGAATGGATGAAACGGTAAGATATAAATGTCGGAAGATGACCACAGGATAGCCAATAATCCTCCCAAGCATTAGTATCCCGGCCATCACCAACCTGGGAAAACAGAATTCATCGCAAATGAATTTGTAAGTCCAGCAGTTTACGAAAGACCCACGACCAATTGGAGTTTTTCCTAACCCACCAGAAGTGAGAAGAGCGAAGATTATGACGATACACCAAGTGAACCCACAGTGAATCATGATGACGCACAATATCCCAAACATGTTTAGCAAGGAAAGCCCTATTCCATGTTGCCAAACGCCGAATACCATGACCCCTCGACTCAAGAGGTCGACAAACCACATCCCAAGATAACCTACACCTACCTCGAGGATTATCCCTTGGAGCCCAAAGGAATTTCCGATAGATAGAATCAAGATCATGGGTTAGCCCAGACAGAAATAAGAACACAGACATCCAATGAAGCTGAAGAGATTGAAGGACCAAAATAATGAGTTGTCTTCGCCCTCCAAAAGAAAGAAACTTAGACTTCCAATTAAGAATGTGACCCTTAACCTTAGCAATCAAAGGACCATAATCACTTATCTTCAACCGGGCCTGAGATAAAGGGACTCCCAAGTATCGGACAGGAAACGATCCAAGCTTAAACGGAAGACATGCAAGAATGGCCTCCTTAATGTTAGGCGGAACATTCCCAAAGAAAGTCTCACTTTTCTCAAGGCTTAGTGCTAACCCCGACCATTGCTAAAAGAGAAAAGGTGCCTTTTTAAGAACCTCCACTGATTGGACATCACCTTTAGTGAATACAAACAAGTCATCAACAAAACAAAGGTGCGTCAAATCCAGTTCATCACAACCCCTATGGTACCCAAAATCAGTTGCTTCCCAAATACAATGCTTTAGGAGCATAGAAAACCCCTCCATCACAATCATGAAAAGATAAGGGGATAATGGATCACCTTGCCGAAGACCCCTACTACCATGAAAAAAACCCATAGGAATTACCATTTATCGCAAGCGAATAGGAAGTAGTAGACACCATCTCCCTTATCTACTTGACCATAACTGGATGGAAGCCCATACCCTACAACCTAACAATAAGGAAACGCCAGTCCACCGTATCATAGGCTTTTTTAATGTCAATCTTGAACGCACATCTAGGTGGACCAGTCATAGACTGATACCCAKAAACTAGCTCATGAGCCATAAGGATATTATCCGTAATCCTCCTACCCAGAATAAAAGCCGATTGTGCCTTATCAATTAAAGAATCCAAATAACCCTTCATTATGTTTACAATAACTTTACTAATGCATTTATAAAGCATTGTACAGCAAGCTATAGGCCGATAATCCGTAACCTTAGAAGCATTAACAGATTTAGGGAGGAGACAAATAAGAGTATGATTCAATTCCTTCAGGAGGTTACCTCGATAAAAGAAGTTGTGGATATCAATCTCCACATCGCGCCCGACAATATCTCAAGAAGCTTTGAAAAACTGGGACATAAAGCCATCAGATCCTAGAGCTTTATGATTTCCAATGCTAAACATAGCCGCTTTAATTTCTTCATTCAGAATCGGCCGGATCATATGATTAGCTTTCGAGATAGAGAGCTTTCTTGTAAAAAAATACGACTATTACAGACTGATTGAATGGAATTGGAATGATGTCTCTCTTTAATCACCTTATGGAAACATTTGGTATTCATGTCTCCCTCATTCAACCACTTGACTTTTGCACGTTGTTTGGCAGCACATTCCTCATCCCAACAAGCATTTTGATAAGCAATACAGATATGTCCAAGTTCAAGCCCCAACTCTGCATTAGAAGGATCTTTATCCACGTCCAGCTAAATACGATCTAACTCAGTTTTCAAAAAAGAGACCCGCAGCCCAAGATTACCATAGGAATTCCAAAGCTTACGAAGAGGATTCTTGAGGGCCTTCAGGTGAGAAGTCACCCGAAACATAAAGGCCCCTCAACATATTTAGACCATTCCTCCTTAACAACCTGCAAGAATCCGGGTGTTCTGTCAAAAAATTGTCAAAAACCATGCCTCATTTTCCGTGATCCTCCTTTAAAAGATAAAACAAACGGAGAATGATCCAAAAGACACGAAGGAAAGAATTGAACATTCGCATCATGGAATTTAGAAGTAAATTCTGAATTAGCCATAGCCCTGTCTAGTTTACACATGATTCCCCCTATGGTATTCGACTTTTGGTTCCATGAGAAATGGACACCTGTGTAATGCAAGTCAAAAACTTCAACATCCTCCACACACGCAAAAAATCTGACATATCCATATTACGACAAGAAGACCCACCAAAACCGTCATGGGGAAATAACATGGTATTAAAGTCCCCTATTACAATCCAAGGTTGAGAACCAATCAAAACTTTAAATTTTCGCAGCCCCGACCATAATTCTTTTCTGGCACTGCAAACATTAGCACCATAAACAAACGAAAAGATGATAGAATCTTGGCCACCTCGTAAAATTACTTTGCAGTTCCGAAATTGACTATGAACCTCCAAAAACATAACATCTAAAACTCGTAAATCCCATGCAAGGATTATACGTGTTCCAGACTCACACGCCACTTGATTAGAAATCCAAGACCATCGACCAAAAGTATTAGAGCAAACGCTTTCAAGGGAATCCTTAGAAACGTGGGACTCTACAATAGCACACAAATACAAATCATTACAATGAATAAAACTTTTCACCACTTTTTGTTTAACCGAAGAATTAAGCCCCCGGATATTCCATGAAGCAAAATTCAACATGATAAAGTATTTGGTTCTGCCCCTTGGTCCCGACAATCCACATTCGAATTACTCACATTAGGGTCTTTTACCGCACCTGCTTAAGATTCCACTTGAGATTCCTCCCCTCCCAACTTCTCTAGAACACCATATCTATTAGAAGCGACCACAACTCTATCATAACACCCCTCCGGGGCAACCAAAAGTTTTAGACGACATAAGCAAGAAGAGGGGTAGATTTAGCCATAGAATGGGTAGAATGGGTAGACTGGGTAGAAGAAGACCCAGAACCTACACCAACAGAATGCGTACCTGAATCTTTTGTGGCGTTCTTCACAGTATTTCCAGATTGAATAGAAGGTTCTTCATCAGTAGTACCAATATTCCGCTCCACCGTATGTTCCCTTCGCAAGGTGCTTGCTACCAAGATCGCCAGATGAGGTCCAGAATTCTCATTCACATTTTCCTGTCTTGGTACAGAGTGCTTGGGCTTACTTCCAGATTTGACTCTCCATTGGTTTTTTTCCACTCTAATAAATCCTTCTGAATCCTTCCTCCCATCGACTTGCTTCCCTTTGTTCAAACTAGCGGCTTTTGCACAAGACGAAGTTTTGTGACAAAAAACATGGCAATGGGAACATTGTACCGACTCCCACAAATATTCAACCTGAATTTGCACATTTTCAGCGTCCCCTCCATTGAGGTTTGGGAATTCTACCTCAATTTGCCTTTTTACTTCCCCAACAGCCCAAACCTTAACCAAAACTTTAGCATACCCCGTCGACCCCAAGCCTTTTCACACATTGTTATCGTGCATGAATCCATCTATTTCGGAACGCCCAAGACACTAGCAATACGACTGACGCCCTCTTTATTAAAAGCAACTAACAGAATATTGTGCAATTTTACCCATAGAGGGCAGGAAGTGTGTTCCGGTTTCCTTAACCCCTTAGAGGGGTCCCAACGATGGACAAAAAGAGGTATGCCTCTAATCATTAACGGGCCAGCTTCAATCACCTGGTCGCACCCTCCAACATCATTGAATTTGAAAAAGTAAATCCCATTCTCATTTAACATTGCATCACAAAATCCATATTTTCCCCATGCTGTTTTGACAAAAAAATTCACTAAGGGAAACGGTACACGCGGGCCCAAAAACTAACCATACAAAGCCGAATTATACATTTTAGCAGCTTCTTTTGCCATTTCAATAGGGATTTTCACACTAACCTGCTTTTTGTTAGTCAGGGGATAAATGTTTAGGTCCGTAGCAATCGAACGTCCCATAGCTTTCGGAAAATTTAACTTGTCTTTTACCAGTCCCTCCGTACCCATAGATAGATGACCACCCGAGCCATTTTCAAGAGATGAGAGTCTCTCAAAAACAAAAATCCTGCTAGGATCTGCAGGTAAAGGAACCGTTTCACCGACCATTTCCATGGCACTCTTTAAGAAGCCGTGATGCTGAAACTTTCGTTTAGCTCCCTTAATAGGATAGACGAAGACCCTGGTGACCAAGGTGCTGAATATCTATCAAGGGAATTCAACGAGAGTGACAAAGATCATAAAAACACTTAAAAACGTGTATAGAAAATAGAAAAGGAATATAGCCAACCAAAGCAGCTAGACCAGAAAATTGCAATTGGTAGGACGAATAACCTTGTACTAACCCACGCAACGATTGGGTCAGAATAATCCAAAAGCATATAAAATCACGGTTAAATCGTGATCAGCTGTAATAACCAACAGCCTCAAACCAATTACAAAGTCGAAACAGAAATTATAACGGCCTAGCAAGTAGAAACCCAAAGAAACCGTAATAAACCTTAACAACATCAGCAAAACGAGACAGCAGCGACAGATTCAAGAAACCCTGAAATGTCCAAAATCATACAAATTCAGAATTAATCTTCAAGATGAAGATCAAGAATATGAGTAGAGAGAATTTTCACCAACAATCTTCTTTGATTTCTTGAGAGAGAATATTATAACACTAATCAGATTAATTGCAGAAGTTAATGACAATTACAAGACTAATCACTATTTATACTAAGGAAAGCATTAAAGCCTAACTATTACAAAGCTTAATAAAGGAGAACTTGAATACAATCTTTAATGCACATACTTGAACCCAACATTCTCCCCCTTTGGATTCAAGTTTGAACTCTTGTAAATCTTGTCTTTCTGAGTCCGAGAAGTTTCTCAAGCCTCCTCAGAGCATTACAATACTATATTTTCTCCTCAAGTAGATTCAGAGCATTGATCAACAAATATCTATCCTTTGAACTCATCTTTTTCGACTCCGCAACTTTATCATTATTAACTCTCCTCATATCCAGCGCCCCTCTCACCATTCGAATAGTCCCATCAGAGAATTTGTTCAGCTCACTAAACCTCATGAACTTCTTTATCCGACCCTGAGCATCGTATATCACCCCAAACTCCGGTTATTCAAGAATCATGTAGAGCGGATAAGCTTCAATGTCTTCCAGCTCTTGATCAGGTCTCTTCAAATTGATGATTCTCTGATTATCTCCAAGTCCCATTTGGACATCAATAACCAAAGAAACTTTGACGTGACTGCGCATAAACCTTTTAATTGCACTAAGGGCAACAAGAGCTCCATCTTTTCTGTTTGTCTTGTTCCAGATTTCATGGTATATATACTCTAGGTCTTCTAAATACAAGTTTGAGAAGTCAGCTTCACTAAATCTCCAGACTCTGAGAAGTCTTTGTGCATCAATTTGTTTAATTGACACAACTCGATGTTTGGTCCTTCACTGATAGGGAGACGTTTGGCTTTGAGGAAGTGCTTGTATTCCAAATGATATTCTTTGGTTTCCTTGTGGATACCAAGAATTTTATCAGCACTTAGAGCTTTGCGATGTCGGAGGAAGATGCCAAAATAGATGTCTTCACGATAAGGCTCTCGGATTCTAGCCCTGTCATATCTTGGAACGTTGGCTTGAATTACAAATGGCACGTAATACTTCATAAAAATCTCGGTCGGATCAAATGGCTCTTTAAGAGTATCGGATGCACCAGCTTCAGCTGTAGTGGAGGGTTCCGACAATGTTTGACGATCACCCTAAAATGGGAATACTAGGTCTTCATCATTGATGTCAGCTTCAAAGTCAAAATATAACCCAGATGATTCGTCAATATTATCTAAGTCTTCTCCGAAATCCTGTTCTCCACCCAGCTCTGTAGCAAAAACATCATTAAATCTGATATTGGCCGACAAGTCCAGTAGCAACCTTGTTCCTACTATGGAGTCCGCCGGCTTTTCAACCATTGGCTCGATCGCTGGAATTGTCTCCAATACATCATCATCTTCCAAAACTATTGCCTCAATAATTCTTTCTCTTGTAGATTCCGGGGCAGAAGCTTCAACATTAACGTCTTGAGTAGACGGCTCTCTTTCAAACTCAGAGCATGAGCAGACGACTCAGCCACCCTTTGTCTTTTCCTCTCCCCCTCATGATGATCAGGATCATCCGGGTCATCATGTCTTCGTTTGAGTGAGGTGGCATGAGCTCCGCAAGTCTCTTCTAGGATAGATACCCATTCGAAAAAGGCATCAATTGAGCTTTTAAGAACTTGGGTGTTTGATGTGATTAACTTACTAACTTTGGTGAAGCTAGAAGCAACCACATCCTGAAAGGCCAAAAACTCTGAGGCTCGAATAGGGGGTTTTAATCAATTTGTTGTCGTAGGAGCCCAACCAAATCTGCATCTTCTGCATCGGGATTTTGGGATGACATCAACTTAGCTTATAGCAAGGATTTGAGTTCGTCCACCGATTGCTCTTGTACCGTTGGAGGCTCAGGTACAGGCGGTGGTGATGGTGTAGATGGTTGTTCTTCTTCTACTTGCTCCAACCTCTTCAATAGTCTTTTGATACTTGCAATTTGAGCATCCATGTTGTCTTGAACAGCCTTTAGGGAGCCGTCCAAATATTCCATTGACACAAAGTCTGGTAAACTAACTCCTGGATCACTTAGATTACCAGTTAAGAGAACAGTTGAGTAAATTGTTGTGCCTACGTTCAGTGTTGGCATAGTGATAGCACTGGTAGGACTTTCAACCGGTCCTTGTGGGAGGTCAATTGACACCACTCTGGTCGTTCCGGCTAGTTCACGAAGAACTTCAATTGGAGCAACAGATGCTCAAAACTCTTGTGTACCTAAGTGTATCGGCTCTAGACTCGAGGTGCACAGAATCGAAGTCGTAAGCTGGGGCAGCGGCCTACTTGTTTCAATATCTACATTCTCCAAGTGAGAAGTATATAGCGTATGTGCTAAGTCCCCGTGTTGAAATGAAACAGCTGGTTATTGAGAACCAGTTGAGTGGTCAGGTTGGGTGTGCAAGTACATAGCTGGGCTAGCTATGTCTTCTTCAATACCAACATTCAACGAATGAATGCCAATAGCAGATGTAGGTGCCCGGCTATGTGTTTCAGCTTGGAAAGGAGCTTGAACTTGATTTTTTGCTCCGCTCTCGCACTCACCATAATTTTCTACTTCCCTTTCACTCAACCTCTCAGCATTTTCAACTTCAGCTCCCTCATTTCCTCCTTCTACTGGAATATCTGACAAGTCTTCCAACATTCAATCATAATCATCAGGTCTGGTTCCAAAGTCATCAACATTAAATGATAGAGAATGCAGACTTGGACAAGTCTGTGGAGCATCAAACTCTGGAAAGATCTCATCAATATTATCAACCACTGCTCCTATTTGAATATTCTATGAAGGAATTGGTTGAGCATGGTTGTCAGCATCATCATCATCATCATCATCGTTGTCATTGTCGTCATCATCATCCAGAGCTGTCTGATTGTCGGATAATGTATCTTCCGAACTTGATGAAGTCGAGGAAGTACCATCAGATGAAGTATTGTGCGGATCAGAGGCTCCCCGCTCCTGTTCACCCCTCTCAATTTCATTTTCCCTCATCTCACTGTCCTGTTCAGGTAACCCGTGTTCCTAAATGCTCTCACCTACAGCTAAACCCTCTCTCTCAGCTAAGGCATGGGGTGATCCGGAGAAGTTCAACCGGTTCTGGCTGAACTATAAGATCTATCACTCGTTTATAATCTATAATACACTGAGTCCTCTGATCAACGAAGGCAAATAGCTCGGGTGGAATCTCCATGATTGAGTCCAGATCTTCAACCTCGGTATGTTGCCGAATTCTAGTCATGACGAACGTCGGCCCAATTTCACTGTTAGGTCTGGTCGGGATGTCTTCATTTGAGTTCATCATGGCTTTTATAAACAGTTGCATAAAGCGTTGAAAAGGCACGAACTTTCTGGCTTTTGACGGAAATCTCTTAGCCTTAACGAGCTCCACCAGTTCATTCCATATGATGAGGGCATAATCATATTTGCGCGTAAAGACTATCCCATGGAAGAACTTTAAAAATGAACTATTGCAAGTGTCGATTCCCGCAGTTTTTGAAGTCAGGCATCTGTTTAGGATTGAAAATAGTAGACGCCAGATCGATGGTAGGAAACGCCGTTTGAATTGAGATGGGTTAGTCAACTTTTGCGAGTATCCTAACCGTTTGATGTCACGACAGAGTTGATCGTCTGTAACAAGTGTCTCAAAACCTGTGGAGCCTGGTCCAGGAAGGCGTAGTATTCTTCTAAGTCTCTTTAATGTCAATCGGCTGACATATTCATCTACGCTTCCTTCGAAATAAAAGGTTTCTCTGTCTTTGGCCAAGGTTAGTGTACTCCAGAACTGCTGTAAATACACCATAGGAACTGGTGTGTGGGCAGAAAGAGAATAAGCAATTGGGTGTCCCGCAGGATTTCTGGGATTATTTGGTATTCGGCGGGCATATCGAAGCTGAAAGAATGGTTGTTTGGTTTGATTTCGAGATATTGACACTGAGGGAATAAGGCTTCGTCAGGTATAGGTTGGTTAAATGGCTGAGGAGGGTTAGGTATATTGTCAGACCTGACAGAAGGAATGTGGGATTCCTCGTCAGACTGAGGATGATTATCCGCCATTTACCTGTAAAATATCTAAAAATATTAGAACCCGAATTAATCGAACAACACTAATTTCAAAAAAAAATTTGAAAAGAAATTGAAAACATAAAAAAATTAAATAAAAAAATAACACTAAAAAAATATTTAACTAAAAAAAATTAAAACAATAAAAAACTAAAACTTAAAAAAAATAACAAAAAGAAATTTAAAAATAAAATTTACCTAAAAAAATTCTAACAAAAATCTTAAAACAAAAAAAAAATTAAAGAAAAAAAATTCTAAAAAGAATTAACCGGATTCAATATCCGGTCAAAACAATAAAAAAAATTCTAAGTCACAAAAACCTAAATCGAACAATATCAACCGGATTAAGGTTGATCGGAGTTCCGGTGAGAAATCCGGTCAAAACAAATTTAAAAAACCCTAACTCGATTAAAAAACAAAAACACTCAACCTAATCTAAAACTAATACAGACAAAACAAAAAAATTAATCTCTTAAACCATTTTATAAGAATCGATTATATAGGATTTAACAGATTTTAAAGTTCAATCGATTTACAGTCCAAAGAATTGATTGATTCATATTCAACTATTATTATATTCACTTAGTAACAGTCCATTAAGTCGCATAGTCCAAGATAATGAAGTCAAGAAATGATATTCGAGTTTAAATAAAACAAATGTAAACCTTAGAAGTAGAATAGAGAAGAAACAGGATTGAAGTTCGATGATCTTGAGCGATTTAACAGCAAAAAATCGACCGGAAACGATGAATGAACAGTGACAGGCGATTTAAGGTGAATGTAAAAAAATGAGAAGTAAAAAATGAATCGAGTATATATAGTCAAAGTCAAAAACCATTCAGATTCTAAACCGCTCAAAGCTTATCCGGATTAGAATAAATCGGACAAGACGTGTCCGATTTAGAGAATGTGAAACAGCGAAGTGATAATCCGGACAATAAATCGCTCAAGGCATAGGTGATTTAGAAGAACACCGGTCAAGAGTCATCCGGTTTAAGAATAAACCGCTCAAGACTCAATCGATTTATGAATAAATCGCACAAAGAAGGAACTAAACCACTCAACAAAAGAGTTAAATCGCTCAACAAATAAGCGATTTAAAGACTTGAAAAGCACAAATGAGATAAGCGATTTAAGAATCCGCTCAAAGTAACCAAGCGATTTAGAAATCCGCTCAACTCCTTGTAAACATATATAACCTTATCCGGATAAGAGTTTATCATATAGCCTTTTGTCCGGATTAGTCTAAATCAGACACTACGTTGTCCGGATTTGCAATAAATCGGACAAGTTTTGTCCGGATTAGTCTAAATCAGCCAAACACTTATATTTTTAAACTATACATCTTTCAAAATTTAGATAATGTTTAAATACCTATAAAAAAATTAAACTGTTAGTCCAAAACAGATAAAGTCACTCCCCCTCAAAATATGATCAGATAAACAAAATACAGATAAAGATCCACACTCCCCCTCAAATATAGATTCCTACGATCAAGAAATTTAAAATCAGATAGAAAAAATGAAACACTGTCTTGTATTTAAAAAAATACAGATATTTGACCAAATGAATTTGAATTAAATACAATTTAATAAATTGAATTATTTTTAATAAAAATTTAAATTTTCAAATTAAGCATTCCTAACTAATTAGATACAAGAAAACTAAAACGTTTTTCATCTAAAGCTTTCGTAAATAAATCAGCTAATTGAAATTCTGTATTTACAAAATACAGTTCAATAGTTCCTTTTTCTACATGATTTTTAATGAAAGGATACCGGATATTTATATATTTGGTCTTTGTGTATTGAACAGGATTACAGGAAATAACAATTGCACTTTTAGAATCACAATAAATGGGAATTTTGTTAAAATAGAACCCGTAGTCTCTGAGCTATGTCTGCATCCATAAAACTTGAGAACAGCTGCTTGCAGCAGCTACATATTATGCTTCAACAGTAGATATAGACACGCAGTTTTGTTTCTTTGATGCCCAGCTAACTAACTTGTCTCCCAAAAACTGTAGATGTCCCGAAGTGCTTTTCCTATCCAACATACAACCTGCATAGTCTACATCGGAATAAGCTGACAGTTCAAAACTAGTACCCTTGGGATACCAGAGTTCAAGATTAGCAGTCCCTTTGAGATAACGAAAAATGCGCTTAACGGCACTTAAATGGGACTCCTTTGGATTAGMCTRATATCTGGCACAAAGATGTGTTGAAAACATAATATCAGGTCTACAAGACGTCAAATACATTAAAGAACCTATCATGCCTCGGTATATTTTCTGATCTACAGCTTTTTCAGACGGATCAGCATGTATTTTCGTTCCATGAGCCATAGGTGTTGTTATCCCAGATC
>NW_020202176.1:22153-39224 GCF_001531365.2 Cynara cardunculus var. scolymus
AACACTCTATTTATAGGCAATAACCTACCAAACCTGGATAAGATTAATGCTATCCAAAACAAGAATAGCCTTATCTAGAATAAGCAAACTGAAGATAGTCGTCTAAAAGATGACAGAGGACGGCACAGCCAGAGAGTCTCTTGTCAAATAGAACAGAGGCTCTGTTAGCAACACCAGAGGCTCTGTGAACATTCACAGAAGCTCTGGTCTTCACAGAGGGGCTCTGGATCAGGGAACTTAGAGTCCAAGAACTCTGGTCCTYACAGAGMCTTGCAGAGGCTCTGGTTACCACAGAAGCTCTGTAGTCTTTGAAAGCGGCTCTGGACTTCCGTGACTCTTTAGCACAGAGGTTGGTCTTCTAGACTTGGACGTTTTGGCGCAGATACTTCTTCAATTCGTCTTCTAGCTCTGGATTGTTTCATGAAACTTTTTCAAATTAATTATTAGCTTCAAAATAAAGCTAACAATAGGTGTTTTTATAGATGAATAGTTTTCCAAATTAAATTTTTTCAGGATATCAAAAATATATTTTTTTTGACAGATAAAGATACCCGAAGATAATTGTTTTACTTGAAGACCTAAAAAGAAGTTCATCTCACCCATCATGCTCATTTTAAAACGTGAAACCATTAAGGCAGAAAAGTTTTTGCAGTATTTTGGGTTCGTAGATCCAAATATTATGTCGTCTACATAAATTTTTATCAAAATTATATCTGACTTTTCCTTTTTAATGAACAGGGTTGTGTCAATATTACATTTCGAGATGCCTGACTTTACCAGAAATAATGATAAGATGTCATACCAGGCTCTCAGAGTTCGTTTAAGACCATAAAGAGCTCGATCAAGGATGTAGACATGATCCGACTTTGACTGATCCACAAAACCTTCCGGTTGAGCAACGTAGACTTCTTCTCTGAGAAGACCATACAAGAATGTTGTCTTGACGTCCATCTGGTACACTGTGAAGTTCTTGTGTGTCGCGTACGCTAGAAACATCCATATTGCTTCGATCCTTGCTACCGGGGCGAAGATTTCGCCGTAGTCAACGTCTTCTTGTTGATTACATCCTTTAGCGACGAGCCGGGCCTTATTTCTGACAACAACGCTGTCTTCATCCTTTTTGTTCTTGAATACCCATTTTGTACCGATAATCGTCTTATTGTTGGGACAAGGTACCAATCTCCAGACTTTGAGTGCTTCAAACTGGTTCAGCTTCTCTTGCATTGCTAGTATCCAATTCAGATCAGCTAAGGCTTCAGATACCTTAGTGGGTTCAATATTACTCAAGAACATGGAGTATAGACACTCATTAGCTGTCGCAGACCGTGTGCGAATAGGTGCTAATGGATCACCAATAACTTGATGTATTGGGTGATTTCTAGTCCACTTCTTGCTATGAGGTAGGGGAACATAGGAGCTTTGATCTGAATTTTGATCAGTGTAAGTACTTGAGGAGTTTATCGGAACAGGTTCAGGTGAAGGTTCAATATTTGGAACTGGAATAGGTTGAATATCTGGCTGAGGTAGGGTATTTTCATCTTGTACGACCGATACCTCTTGCACTTCATAATTTTCACCCTCTTCACGCTGAACTGGACCGTCAGGAGTTTCCATCTCTATTTCTTCATCAACAACTTCTGTTTCTTCTTCTGTTTCAGTTACTGGAACATCAGGAGATGGACCAGATAACTGTTGTTCGGTTTGTAAATTCCTGGATTGATTATTAGACTTATTAGATTTATTTTCAAAATATTCTTCATAAAAGTCCTCAAACAATGAACCTAAATCAGCTTTATCAGAATTAGAATATTCTGGTTGATCAGCTTTTCGCATAGTATTAATTATCAGCCTGGGTCCTGAACTGAATTGTTCAGAAGCCACATCGATGACTTCATCAAAGGAGACATTCACACTCTCATTGATCATTTTGGTCCTCTTGTTGTAGACCCTATATGCAACAGATGTCTTGGAATAACCAACGAAGACCGCTTCATCAGCTTTAGCAGCGAACTTCCCTCTGTCCTCTTTGTCATTTAAAATAAAGCACCTGCAACCAAAAACTCGAAAGAATTTGATATTAGGTATTCTTTTGTTTATTATTTCATACGGAGTTTTACCAAACCTTTTGTGAATGAGGATCGGTTCTGGGTAAAACAAGCAGTCGCTACTGCTTCAGCCCATAGGAATAATGGAAGCTTTGAACAGGTAAGTAATGTCCGCGCCGCTTCCAGCAATGTTTTGTTCTTTAGCTCAACGACATCATTCTGTTGCGGTGTCCGGGCTGCCTAAAATGTATGTGTAATAACGATGGATTCAAGGAATGAGCCAAGTGTATTGTTCTTGAATTCAGTTCCGTTGTCAGTTCTAATTTTCTAAACTGGCAGTTGCAGATTATTTTGGACTGCCTTCAAGAATGAGATTATTGTCTCGGCCGCTTCATCCTTTGACTGCAGAAAATGAACCCAGGTATATCTCGATTAGTCATCGACTATGACCAACACATACTTCTTTCTGTTAATACTTTGGACTCGCATAGGACCACAGAGATCCATATGGAGTAAGTGTAGAGGACGTTCGGTGTTGAACTCTGTCTTCAGCTTACGAGAAGCTTTCTTCAGTTTGCTCATTTCACATGCATCGCATACATGGTCTTTATGAAACTTTAGGTCTGGGATGCCTTTAACCAAGTTGTTACAAACCAACTTGTTCAGACATTTAAAATTTAAATGTGAAAGACGCCGATGCCATAACAGATTCTGCTTCAAGGATGCCTTAGATATCAAGCAGACGTCAGTATCTACTTGTGTGTTGGATAGGTCAATTGTGTATATATCTGATCTTCTGATTCCAGCAAGAAGCTCCTTACCATCAGTAGTTCGGATGCTGCATTGGTTAGCTTTAAAATAGACTTCTAAATTCTTATCACAAAATTGACCTATGCTAAAAAGATTATGTCCAAGTCCTTCGACATACGACACTTTCTTTATCATTAAATTCCCAGAAATTACGTCACCGTATCCAAGGATAGGCGTGTATTGATCGTTTCCGAACCTTACTGTACCTCCAACAGATCAACATAGTTAGATAATAATTCTTTTCTACCAGTCATGTGCTTAGAACATCTGGAGTCTAAGAACCACACATGTCGGTTAACCTGCAAAAGTGAATCAATTGGGTTTTTGTACCCATCTTAGATTGGGTCCTTTAAGCTCAGATATATTTGGTGGTACACTATATGTACCAAACCAACGTTCTTTAAAATGAAACTTCTTAGATAAAGCAGAATGCATGAAATAATAAGGCTTAAAAAAAGTAAAAGACTTAAGTAATTCGTTCAACCCACACGGAGAACAATTATTTTTACTATTTCTAATATCAAACAATTCATCAACTGAATATCTTTTTACCGAATTATTCAATATAGAATCATTTAATACAGACTTCGTAAATTTATTCTTCTTCTATCGAGTTGAAGATTTTTCTTCTTTTACCCTCCAAACCTTCTTAAACTTCAACGCGTTATCTGAAACAGGAAAAATAAAATCATCAGATTTAAATGAATGATGAACTTTTTGTTTAATTTTCTTAGTAAACTTCTTCTGTTTCTTCAAATTCTTTTTGGTTTTATTCTTTTTATAATACAAATCCTCGGAAACAGGTTTTTCATTAAAATTCTCTTCTAAATCTGAAGCTAAATCAGAATCCCCAGTCATATCATTTTTAACAAGAAAATCTTCATGACTGGGTAATTTCTTAGAAAAGTCAAAATGATCAATCTCATCGTCCAAACAGACTTCTGAATTCAAGATATTGAAAAAAATAATTTCTTCATTTAAAATATTTATTTCTTCTAAATTAGAACCTTCACTTAAAGATTTATTACACGAAAAATACTCAGACTCAACATGTTCCATTTTTACTTTAGAATTCTGTAAATCTTCAATTTTAATTAAAAATTCTTGTTTTTGTTGATTAAATGAAAGTCTTTCTTCATTTAAAATTTTTTCCACCTGAACCACTTGTTTTTCTAAAATTAAAGTTTGAGTATAAAACTTTGGTTCAGCAGGTTTTGGTTCAAGCTCTGCTTTAGAATAGTTATGAAAATAATCTGTTGAAAGTACAGAGTCTTGATTTTTATAGCTATTATTTAAGTTTTTATAATCAAACGGAACCTGCATTTTGTCTTTTCTTTGATGATTAAAATCTTCTCGTTATTCTACCTCATCAGAAGATTTTGTAAATTTAATTGAAAACTCGGGTCCACAATCAAGAACCTAAACCTCCAGCGGCAAAAACCAGCGGGAGCGAAATAGCAGTGCTAAGCCGCAAACAAGCAGCTCCAAACAATGAGGCATAAACCAAAAAGACAGCAGAAACCCACATCTTTGAAGAATAAAACAGCAGCACCAAATAGGAATAAACCAAAAAAGACGCAGCCGAAGATCAAACTGCCAGCAACTAATTCAAACAGTCCAGAAAACCGTGATAGCATTCACTAACAAGAGAACCAAACAAGTCTCGACAGTCCTTTTCCAAATAAAAGAATATCCACGAGTGGCAGCAGCCCGATCACACGGCTCGTAGATACAGTCAACAGCAGTAGACAAAAACCATGCAACAGCCTTGTGCATACGCAGACAAACCACACCCACAAACTGCAAACTAGCAGCACAATCTCACGGCCAATAACAGCCAAACAGCAGTGGTTAAAAGCAGCGAAGACAACAGCTAGATAAATTGCAACCTCGCTCAATTCGATAGCAGCAAGTATTAGCGAGAACGCAGGTCAAAAAACCAAGTCCACACATAAACTCACATAAAATCACAATGAAAATCCAGCAGTCACCACATAAAATCACAACGAAGAATTATCTTTATCCACAACCACTCCAAAGAAACCAGACAAGGCAACCTGCAGACTAGGGCACCCGTGGGGAAAACATCAGCCAAGACAAACCACACCAACAGTGGTTGAAGTTCACCAGTCAAACAAACAGCACCTAAACGTGCACACAGCAATAGATCGGCAATAAAGCTGTTACTGTCCAAATCCAGAAACGAAACACAACCACCAGCAAGGGAAACTACAATCACGATCAAACATAGAACATGCTCACAGATCACGGCCAATCCAAAGAAACTCGAAAAAGACGATTAACACTAAACTGTCTGCAACCCTAGACACCACAGCCGACAGCCCACCAAAACCCAGAAACGGCAAACAGTAAAGAAACCGAAGCAAACCCTAATGCCGTCCTCTCCATATAACAAATAAAAACCAGGCAAAAAGTTCACAAACAACAAACCTTAACAGGAGCAAGCAAACAGATCGAAAGAGGAAGCAACAAACCCTAAAAAACCTTAGCCGACGAAGAAGAACACGTCTAAAAAACGAAAACAAGTACCTTTACTTGGAGCAAGGAAAATACGTAGACGAGAGCATCAAAACCATAACCAATCAGCACATGATCCAACGTTCATCATCATCTTCAAGATCGCACTTCAAGATCGCATCCCAAGAGAATAACATCTTACATTACAACAAAATTTAGTGTTTGAGATTTTTCTATAAAATGTTTTATTTAAAAAGTGTCACATAAAAAATCAAATATTATTTTAAACATTTTTTAAAGTGCTCCATATAAAAAGACAACTAGCTATCTACTAGTGCAATATAACGAAATGTAAAATGTTTTTTATTGTAAGTGAGGATGAAAATTTCATGTAATTTTTCCTTAAAAAATAATATTGGAAATATATGAAGTATTTTGCAATATTACCCGACATTTATCATTTGTCTAATATATTGAGATTAAGTGTGTTTTCACCTTCTTCATTACCGGAGTTGAGATAGAGGAACCCGTCAAGTTATGTTCTTCAGCTCAGGTTTTTCTAAGGTTTGACTCTTAATGAAAAGATTTGGAGAATTCAGAGGATTGATATAATGGAGGATAGAAAGTCATTATCCTAGGAATTAGAAGTAATTGCAGGTCTTGTTTATAACATTAAACAAATTGCTTTGATAACACTTATTGGTCCATGATTGCTTAATGACTTATACTACAAGTGTTTGTAGATAGGGGTTAAATAGAAAAAACAACAAATCTTCACTTGTTAATTCTATATTTTGTAGTAAAATAAAGATTTACATATTTATGGCATAAGCTACGAATGTAAGACATAATTCTAAACAATCTGACTTGTTGACAAACTTGCTAATAAATTTGCTAATAACTGAATGAGTAAGAGAAGAAGATACTTTTCAGATATGACGAACTAATATAGTCTTTAGAGGTTAAGGGGCCGATTTGCAAGAATATGCACTTAACAATTCTTCAAAAAGGGCAAGTTGCATAGATCCAAAGACCGCCTTTTATAGCAGTCCATGACTCCATGCATTTAATGCAACAATGCAACTTTAATGTGTGTCTTCATTTAATTTGCTGATACATGTATCTTTGTACTTTTCATGTAAGTTATTTGATATGATGTAGACACTTGTTACTTCAACGCATCATTCTGTATGCCGAGTGAACATTAAAGAAAGTATGATATTAATAAAATATTACTTTTGAACTTCCTTTTACTGACATGCTGAGTAGATTCTCATACCAGGACATGGGTTGAAACCTTGGTCCCTGAGTTTACTTGTCAAGTCTCCATCCATACTTTTGTGTGCAGAGTGAACAGTAAAGTAAGTGAACATTACTTATTTTGGTTGACATGTTGAACATGTTTTCACATTAGGATTTAGAGATGGTCAAAGAAACTCGGTCCCAAAATCTCGCTTTAAATTGGCTTCCCAGATTGCATTTGTCAAACTATCTGACTTATTTGTCTTCTGATTTTCTATCGGCTAGTTAATAAATCCAATCCGCTTTAGTATCTATCCAACTTTACTTCAATTAGTCTTCAATTTTGCTGAAGACATTTTGCTTGATCAGATAATAGATTACAAAATAGGACTTATAAAGTAAATCCTATTTAAAAGAATTATTGGATATTTGAAATTACATAGTGTATTTTTGATACCTCAAAATCACATCCTTTTCAAATTTGGATACCTCAATAACTAATGTGATTTCTTTAGGAAATTTCATGTATATCTCTTTCTCTCTCTCTCTCTCCTCTCCTCTCTCTTATCTCCGTTAACATAAACACACACGTACAATTAAATGGACACAAAGACAAACATATTGTGAATACAATGTAAAAGAAACTTATTTTTGCTAACATGTTGAACATTTTTCCACATTAGGATTTAGAGATGGTAAAAGAAACTTGGTCCCAAAATCTCGCTTTAAATTGGCTTCCCAGATTGCATTTGTCAAACTATCTGACTTATCTGTCTTCTAATTTTCTATCGGCTAGTTATAAATCCAATCTGCTTTAGTGTCTATCCAACTTTACTTCAATTAGTCTTCAATTTTGTTGAAGACATTTTGCTTGATCAGATAACAAATTACAAAATAGGACTTACAAAGTAAATCCTATTTAAAAGAATGATTGGATATTTTAATTATATGGTGTATTTTCGATACCACAAAATCACATCCTTTTCAAATTTGGATACCTCAATAACTAATGTGATTTCTTTAGGAAATTTCATATATATCTCTTTCTCTCTCTCTCTCCTCTCTTCTCTCTTATCTCCATTAACATAAACACACACGTACAATTAAATGGACACAAAGACAAACATATTGTGAATACAATGTAAACAATCTTAAGAAATTTGTTTACTAGAGTATTCACAAAGTTCACATAATATTTACAATTGGTAGATTTAAATTTACTTTGTGTTTACATTATGTTCATAAGCTATACCAGATCTCGTAGATTTAGAGTGTTCACAATATGTTCATAAAGTATAATAGTATTTTTAAGAAAGTGTTCACAATATGTGCACCTTATGTGCATATTCAATTATGTGTATATGCGTGTATGATATGGAGACATGAGAGAAAAAAATAGGAGAGAGAAGAAAAGAGATATGAGAGAAAAGATAGGAGAAAGGAAAGAGGAGAGAGAATGAGAGGTTATTGATAATGTTATATTTTCTTAATTAATTTTTTTGGGTTTAAATTGGATTTCACGAATTAGGGATTTTCTAAAAGAAGATCTGCATACACGCACACACACATGCGGAGGTTCAAATGAGGAATAAAAAATAGTTGAGAAAATATGAATAGATCTCAACCATCAATAAATGTTAAAAAAGTATATTCTTCCCAATCTTGACTTATTGTCATTGACTAACTTTACTTTGAATATTCTTGTTTGTTATTGTTTTAACAAAGTTGGGTAGAAATTGTAAATAAGTCAAAGTTGCTGCTGGTTAACAATGAGAAGGACTGTGCCTCACTATTTGGGATTTTTAGAGGTTAGCGGAGCAAGGAATACATTACTTCAAGGGGCAAACCTGGACAATCATGAATCATATATAAAGCATCTTCTAGCTGGTTCCAGCTCATAATTTCATTCTTCACTTGAACGACTTTCTCTCATCTTTCTCTCAATCGTCATTCTCTCTCTCTCTTTCTCAAATAAAAAGTTTCATATTTTCTCTTTTTTAAGATCTGTCTCAGATCTTCATCGAAATAGAGAGTTACTTTTTTAAATTCTTGTTGTTATATTATTCGTACTTAGAGAGTTAGATCTTTTACTTTCATATCGTAAATCGTTTATATGTTAATATTTCTGTTTGTTAAAGATAGTTTCAATAAATCATTTGAATTTGTTAGTTTATCATGGTATCAGAGCGAAAGGTACGTTCATCTTCTCTTCATTTGTTGAAACAAAAAGGCGATAAATGAATGGCCTACTTCTTTGAATATATTGTGTGTTTATACACCTGTATTTCAAATACAACCATGATATCTGCCGATTTCTTTTACCTTGTTATTACTACTTGTTATGATATGATCGACTGGGTTTGATCCATTGTTTTTGGTCCCCTTTCGAGATCTGGTTGTTGTTCTTGTTATTGATCTGTGTCCCATTTCCAGATCTTTGTGTTTTTGTATTTGTTTATGCTTTTTGTTTTAGTTTTGTAGTGGATCTGTGTCCTCTTTCCAGATCCCTTGTTTTGTTCCAGATCTGTGTCCAAATCTCCATATTTGAAGTTTCTTTATGTTTGGGATCTGTGTCCTATATCCAGATCTTGTTATGAAATAAATAGATATGTTGTTTGCCTTGTGTATGATGTTTCTTCTTTCTGTTGTAATCTGTGTACAACTTCCAGATTAGCAAACATGTATTGATGCTCTTGGTTGCGTTATTTTTTGACTCCAGATCTTGATTTGTATGTTCAATTTGTGGCTGTTTTTCTTTGCCTGTTTGAGTTGAGCCGATCTTAGATCGATTTGGTCTATAGTGGTTCCTCCCTTGGCCTGTTGGTCGCCTTTGTTTTTCTTGGTATCTTGTATGGTTGAGTGCCTTACTCTCCTATGTCAAGGTTTGTGGTTTATCAGATCTGACATCTTTTTTGCTTTAATAATTGTTGTTTGTTCAGGTATGTTCTGGATCTGCTATCTGATAATTGCTCTTCTTCTTTTAACAAAAGTTAAAAGATACCAGGTGTTGGTTGTTCTTAATATTTTGTTCTTTAATATGTTAGAAGACTCTGTGGTAAGATTACTTTGTTCTTGTGTGCTTTATTTTCTGTTGAGAATTGTCTTGTTGGCTTGACCTAGCACTCTAAAGTGTTTTAGGAATCCTGCCTTTAAGTATTTTAGTTCCTTGTGTGCCTTTCTTGCTTGCTTTATGGAATCACCCCTGGCTGTTGCTGGAACGTCAAGTATAATGGAGTCTAGAATCGCAAAATTAGATTTTGGAGATCCGTTATATTTGCATCCCAGCGACACTAGTGGAGGCTCCATTCTGTCTTTCAAACTTAGCAGAACTGAATATTATAAAGTGTGGTCGTGTGCTATGGTGCTTGCTCTTGAAACTAAAAATAATTTGGGATTTATTGACGGCTCCTGTTCTCGTCCTATAAATGATCCCACTCTTCAGAAACAGTGGGATCGCTGTAACTCTGTAGTCCTTTCATGGATCTTGAGCTCCATGACTGAGGACTCCTTGGGCAAGCCTTTTCAAAAATATATTCTCAAGTCTGGGAAGAGCTGAAAGAGACATGATAAGGTCGATGGGTCGGTTACCTTTAATTTGTATCAGAAAATCAATTTATTAAGTCAAAACAATATGACTGTCTCCGAATATTACCATAAACTAAACTCTTTATGGAAGCAATTTGACACCCTTGTGACACTTCCATCATGTACATGCAATGCTTCTCATGATTTTATGGAACATAGCCAGCTTATTAAACTCATGCAGTTTCTCATGGGCTTAGATGACATTTATCATCCTATTAGAAGCAACATCTTAACTAGAGATCCTCTTCCCACGGTTAAAACTTATTTTTCTTTAGTTTCTAGAGAGGAGTCTCATAGGGGAGCAAATTTAAATCAAAATCGCACTAAATCTCAAAATTCTGCTTTCCTAAGTAAAAGTTTTGAAAATAGACGACGATTAGGAAGGAATCCTACTAGTCTTGTTTGCAAACATTGTGGTAATACTGGTCATAGCATTAAACGTTGTTTTAAACTGATAGGTTTTCCAAAAGTCTTTCAAAATCGACCCAGACCTCAAAATCAGAATCAGTCTCAAAACTTCAAATTTCAAAATCCTAATCTCAGACCTATTTCTGGAAATGCTTCTACATCCGATTCTGATTGTTTAAAATCATCTTATTGTTTCTCTGAAGAGCAGGTTGCTAAAATCTTGAGCCTAATCAATCAAACCAACATTACCACCAACTCTGATGATGCCTCTGCCAATACGGCAGGTATGTTTAAAACTTCTCAGTCTGGTTGGATAATAGATTTTGGAGCCAATCAACACATGACCTCTAGTCCTATAGATCTTGAAGAATTGTTCACGTTACTGATTTAAATCTTAGAGTTAGTCATCCGGATGGTACTAAAGCTAAGATAAATAAGATTGGAAACTTGAAATTATCTAGCAATGTGACTTTATTTGATGTCCTAGTAGTCCTTGAATTTAATGTTAATCTTCTGTCAGTCCATAAGTTAGCTAGAGACAATAAGGTCTGTATAAGTTTTGATGAGACAAAATGCTATGTTCAGGACTGTCTGTAGAAGAACATTGTGGGGACAGATAGTTAGGATGGAGGTTTATATTTCTTTGATCAAAGTTCTAACACTAAAGTTCCTCTTTCTTCTAACAGTTATGATATGATTTGCTTTGTTTCTTCTTAACTTTGGCACAGTCGTCTTGGTCACCCTGCTGACCAAGTCCTTTATAATCTAAAGAAAAGACTTAATATAGGAAATGAAACTAGTGGCCCTTGTGATATTTTCCATAAGGCAAAACAAACACGAGAGAAATTTGGAACTAGTATTCATAAATCTAAAAGTCTTGGTGAGCTTATCCATTTAGACGTGTGGGGTCCATATCATGTTTAGAGTAGAGAAGGATATAAGTATTTTTTTAACTATTGTTGATGATTTCTCTCGAGCTGTATGGGTCTATCTTTTGAAAAATAAACATGAGGTCAGTGAATATGTTGAAATGTTTTGTGGCTTTTTGTTTACTCAGTTTGGAAAATCGGTCAAAACTTGTAGAAGTGGTAATGGAATTGGTTTTGTTAATCAAAGATTGAGTCTATTTTTTGAAACCAAAGGAATGGTCCATCAAACTACCTGTGTGTACACACCGCAGCAGAATGGGGTAGTGGAACGTAAACATAGACATTTGCTTAACGTTTCTAGGACTCTCTTGTTTCAGGCTGGAGTCGCTCTTAATATGTGTAGTGAATGTGTGTTAATGCTACATATCTGATAAATAGAACTCCTACTTCTCTTTTAAACGGTAAGAGCCCTTATGACTTGGTCTATGGTTTTCAGCCAGTTATTACTCACCTTCTAACTTTGGATGTCTCTGTTTTGTTCTCTTACCCAACATAAATGATAAGTTTTCTCCCAAATCCGAAAAGTGTGTTATGTTGGGTTATGCCAATTCTAAAAAGGGTTATAGACTGTATAGTCTAGAAACCAAGAAAATCATTTTTTTCCAGAGATGTAAAATTTTATGAAAATGTTTTTCCTTTCAAAATGAGTAATGATAAGGCTGATCATATTATGAATAAAGATCTCGATTGTTTAAATTTCTTTGAAACTGTGCCTAGTGCTTCTAATGACTTTGATGTTGTGGTTCCCGATGATGAGAATAGAGAACCTTCTGATATTGAAATTACTGGTGAATCTGAAATTAGAAATAGTAACCGTAGTGAGCTAGGTGGTGTATCTAGGATTGATAATAATTAGTCACTAGGCAGCTCTGAAAATAAAATTAATCAAGATATTCCACAACAGGATATTCTTGATAGAGTTACCAGTTGGCAACCTTTGGGAAGCCCTAGAATGGTTGTCAGGTTGCCTCGTGATGCTGAGTTATCTTCTGACACTAATGATGGTCAAAAAGGTTATATCTCTGAGGGTGCGTTTGGTTTGCAGGAATGGAATGGAATTGGGGGGATTTGGATTTAAAATCCATTCCAATCTTGTGTTTGGTTTGCCAAATTGGAGGGATTTGGAATCTGGGGATTTCATTAAAATCCATTATATGCGGGATTTGGAAATCCTTTGCAAACTAGTAGGATTTGAAATCCAAATCCGGGCTTTTCCTTCCCATCGCTTCCTGTCGATTGCTTCACCCACCTTCCTCCCGCTTCCTTCACCCAGATTCCCTCCCATCGCTTCCTCCCGCCCTAATCAGTCCAGGTTGCCGGTGCTCCCTTCCCGTCCCTTGCAAAGTTGTGCCCTACTCAGTCCTCCTCACCCGGTGTTGCCTTTCTTTCCCCTCGCGAAGCTGGGCCCTAAGCCGCCCTTCCTGTTCGCCGCCTTCTCCCATCACTCAGCAGGTAACTTTAACTTCTTGTTTCTTTAACTTCCTGTTCGCTGCCCTTCCTGTTCGCTGCCTTCTCCCATCACTTAGTAGGTAACTTTAACTTTATTGATTCTTTAACTTATGAACAGAGTAGTCCTTCTTCATTTTTATGCATGCTACTTATGAACAGAGTAGTCCTTCTTCATTTTTATACCTGAATGGATGTTTATATGCCTGCTACTTATGAATAGAGTAGTTCTTCTTCATTTTTAATCTGTTATGCTCATTACATATTCAAACGTGTTTTATCTAAGATACATAAAGGCATCACACACCTGCTACCATTGTTTAGGCTTGTATAGCATTACTCATTCTCAATTCTGGTGTGCCTTTGTAGAGATGAAGATTTCTGAAGCATAAACAAGTACAGCATAAGTGAGGTCTGAAATTGGGTATTTGTTTGATTAGTTTGCAACAACATGCAATAATGTTCTTTTGTGTAAAACTGGATGTTCTAATGTGAACAAAAACTCTATAATTGGGGATCATCAATCACTCTGTACATGATCATAAGTAGAAAATTTGCAGGGAATATTGTTGATGATTATTATTTGAGAGGGGAGGGGGCGTCTTCAATGTTTTCCATCGGTACAAAGTATAAACAATAGAGGATTTACTAACCTATAATCATTGAACCACCACCATCTTCTTCCCTAGATTTAGTTCTTCAATATTTCATACCTTTTAACTGTTTCACTTTGTTTTCTTTCTTTATTTTATCAAATGCAATACCCAACAAAGAATAATGAGAATGAGAGTATATGTTTAACAATTTGGGAAATTGGACAGGAAATGGATCGTCTTATTTTAAGAAGACGTTTACATAGGCAAAGGAGACAAGAGTCATTGGAATGGTTTAAGATAGTTGTCAATATTGTTCTATTCTATGTTGTCACCCTTTGGATGACTATGGTTAAAAGACAAAGGGATGAACAACAAATTGGATACCATTCTTCAAATGTGGACCGATCCTCAATAATGCATAGGTATATTTATAAGAGTGACACTATGTCCATCTTGAAAATTAGGATGACTCGAGCGTGTTTCAAAAAGTTGTGTGCCATGGTTGAAACATACGGAGGGTTAAGAACAACTAGGTTTATGAATATTGAAGAGCAAGTTGCCATGTTTCTTCATATTATTGCCCACAATGTTAAGAATCGGGTTATGATATGTCGTTTTCATCGTTCGGGAGAAAAAATTAGTAGAGTTGTTGCTCGAGTGTGCGATGCCGTAATAAGGTTACATCCACGATTGCTTAAGAACCCTGAACCTGTTCCCGATAACTCTACCGATCAAAGATGGAAATGGTTTAAGGTATTTCTACTTCTTTTTTAAAATTTACTTATTTCTAAATAAGTCTAATTATTATGAAAAGATAATGATCTTCATTTTCTTGGTTCTAGAATTGTCTAGGAGCTATAGATGAAACCTACATAAAATGTATAGTTCAAGAAGAAGACAAACCTAGATATAGAACAAGAAAAAATGAAATTGCGACAAACGTGCTAGGGGTGTGCTCACAAGATATGCAATTTATATATGTCTTACCGGGACGGGAGGGGTCGGCTGCTGATGGTCGAGTGCTTCGAGATGCTCTTCTTAGGCCTCATGGATTAAAAGTTCCAAGACCGGGTATAGTTTACAATAGTTTACTATATATTAACAAGTTAAGTTTTGATGATTTATTAACTTAATTTATTACTAGGTTATTACTTGGTTGATGCCGGATACACAAATGGAGAGGGTTTCTTAGCTCCTTATAGGGGTCAAATATATCATTTAAATGATTGGCGTGATGGACACCAACCAACCACCACCAAAGAATTTTTCAATATGAAGCATTCATAGGCGAGAAATGTTATTGAACGATGTTTCGGTATGTTGAAGGCAAGGTGGGCAATCTTACGAGATAACTCGTATTATCCTATTGAACAATAAGTTAGGATCATCATGACATGTTGTCTCCTCCACAATTTTGTAATGCAAGAAATGCCAATAAATCCACTTGACAATGACGGTGAAGTGGATGAGGGAACCGGAGACCATGGAGTCGAAGACGGAGATAATATAAATATTGTTGGTACTTCAAATGAGTGGACGACATTTAGGGACAATTTAGCACAATCTATGTTTTTTTCTTGGAATGCTACCAATTAATTTGTATGATTCAAATATTTGTTTAACTCATCCTTAATGTTTGTTTAACTCATACTTGCCATGTTTGTTGAAATCTAATGTTTGTTTTGTAATAGAAATTATAGAGTTTGTACATGGATAATTAAATGTCGTTATACTTTTGATTCATTTATGTTTGTAGGTATGACGAGGCAAAATAGAAATTATAGAGTTTGGACGAATATTGAAGAAACAAAACTCGTTGAAGCTTTACTTACTATGGTGAATACATGAGCATTTAAAGCCGATAATGGCTTTAAATCGGGTTATTCAACATTTCTTGAACAATCGTTAAAAGAATCTTTGCCGGGCTCCGGGATTTTAGGGAAACCACACATCGAATCAAAGTTAAAAATAATGAAGAAAGATTGGACTATTGTGCATGACATGATAAATGGTTCATATACTAGTGGCTTCGGATACGATAGTGTGAAGCATTGTGTCGTTGCGGAAGACCAAGTTTGGGAGTCGTATCTTCAGGTACATGCTCAAAAGAACTTGCTATTTATATTTGCATAATATATAATCATAGTTATAAGTATATTTAATAATTTCTATTATGAAATAGGTCCATAAAGGGGGGGGAATGGAAGAACAAACCATATCCTTTTTATGAGGATCTTTTGTATTGTATTCGGAAAAGATCGTGCCATAGGAAATAGAGCAAGAGATTTTGTTGAGGCGGAACAGGAGGCGCGTACAGAAGATCAAACACAACACATGAATGACGAGTCCGATGACGTAATGGCAACTAGCAATGTTCAAGGTGGGAATGCAAATATGCAATCTGAAGAAACTTCAACTGCGCGTCGTAAGAAGAGAAAACGTCGAGTAGATCCCATGGCTGACGGATTTAGTAATGCGGTTACTAAACTTGGAGAAACTTTGGAGAAAATGGCGAACAAACTTAGCAGGGGTGTAGAACGAGAAGACGAACTTGATAAGAAACGTTCGATGATCACTCCTGAGATATTAAAAAATGCAGACGTTGGCCCAAGAGGAGAAGTTTAAAGCAATTTCATTGATAAGAGACGATCCTGAAAAGGTGAACACGTTTTAGGATTTCCAAGAAGCGGATAGGGAAGCTTATGTCGATTGGGTTTTAAATGGATGAAAATTTTGGTGGGTAAATATGTCGTTTTGAAAGAACAAGTTGGCAGTTAAATGTGGGTAAATTTTGGTGGGTAAATGTGTGTTTTTGAAAGAACAAGTTGGTAGTTAAATGTGGGTAAATTTTGGTGGGTAAATGTGTGCTTTTGAAAGAACAAGTTGGTAGTTAAATGTGGGTAAATTTTGGTGGGTAAATATGTGGTTTTGAAAGAACAAGTTGATAGTTAAATGTGGGTAAATTTTGGTGGGTAAATGTGTGCTTTTGAAAGTACAAGTTGGTAGTTAAATTTGTATTTTGGATTACCGAGTTTGGTGGTTAAATATGTGTTTTGAATGAAGATGTTTGTTGATTAAAAATGAAATTTGAATGAAAATGTTTGTTGATTAAATATGCATTTTGGATTAAAATGTTTGTTGATTAAATATGCATTTTGGATGAAAATGTTTGTTGGTTAAATATGCATTTTGGATGAAAAGGTTTGATTGTTAAATTTTTAGGTTTGTTGGTTAAATAGATAGATTTAAGAAAAAGAAAGAGATTTGGTAATTAAAATAATTACAAAAACAAAATCTCAATCCAAATCCAAATCCTACAAACCAAACAGAGGAATTGTTAAACCCCACAACTCATGATATAAAAAGTAATGAAAAACAACAAGTGATGAAGAACCAGAAGACCAATGAAGACATCAAGGCAGAAACGACTAAGTCTGGAATTCAACCAGAGGATCGATGGATAGTTCAACCAGAGGACCGATGGACAGTCCAAGGATGCGATGGAAAGAGCATTCTCATCGATCCTCTGGTC
>NW_020202177.1:0-2032 GCF_001531365.2 Cynara cardunculus var. scolymus
CATACCCTTACAAAAGTTAGTACGGTACGGAGCCAATTAGTCGACTCTTTGTCCACCAACTTTAGGTAAGGATGTCTGCTCAGAAATAGTGCTTTTGTATTATTCACTGTAGCAAAGGAAAAACCTTCCTCTTAAGGTTTAACACGCACTCTAAACCTACCATATTGCATTAAATGATCATTTAATGCACTGGGTATAAATAGAAGTGTTTTTTCTCCATACAGAGAGCGCACATCTATCTCTAACCTTATTCTTACTTCAAGCATCTTTCAGCTTAAGTAAAGGATCTTTCTTTTAGCAATCTCTTTTCTTGTATTTGGTAAAGCTTTGTGTGTAACCAAAGATTGTTTAGATAGATTTTTATTACCTTATCTTTCCGCAAACAATCTTGTAAAATATGTATTGATCTTCTCTATCAATATATGTTTTAAATTTGAAAATACTGTGTTTGTATTCACCCCCACCCCTTCTACAAACTGTTTCTCTTCTTGTAGACCTTTACGGGACCAACATTAACACATTCTTCCTGATCATAGGAGAATCCTAGACCAGTCGTATTCTTGGCCGGGATCTGAGCATTAATGATCTCAGAGGCTTTGAGGGAAGCTTTGCACCACCCTTCAATGGTAGCTTTTTCAGCCTTGAGTTCAGCGATTGCTCGCTCACGCTCAGCAACAGCTTTCTCACGTTCAATAGTGATGGCTTGGTTTACAATAACCTGATCTTTAAGATTTTCCTCAACAGAGGTCAGTTCTTTGATCTTAGAATGACAAATCTTCAATTGCTCTTGAAGATCAACATTAAGCATCTCAGCTTTTGATTTGCCATTGAGAGCATTGTAAAGGTCAACCGTCAGCGTATCTAGTGCAGAAAGACTAGAAGAAGGTTCATTCAGGATACATACCTGAGTAAAAGAAGATGGCTCATAGGAGGTAGATGCTTTAGAAGATTCTTTATCAGCATCAATGGCCATCAAGCAGACATAGGCTTTATCCTCTTCGTCTAAAGATGATTCATCAGATGATTTAGCCCATTCATGCTCTTCCGCAATAAGGCCTTTAGCCTTTTGCTGGTTATTCTTCATCTTCTTGTATTTCTCCTTCAGTTTTAAGTATTTTTCATCTTTGGTCCTGAAGGAGGAGGAAGCTTTAGAAGATGGCGTTGCAGTCTTCTTTGATCTGCATTCACCTGCAAAATGTCCGGGCCGGTGACAGTTGTAGCAGACAGCTGAAGCCTTGTCTATTCTTTCAGACTTTGGCTTCTCTCTTAGGGATAGCTGAGGAGATCTGCAGAAATTTCTCTTGCTGGTGAACCTCCTGAATGACTTAGTCAGGAGTGCCAGGGACTCATCAAAATCTGTTAAATCATATTCTGGAATGTCCTCAGAAGAATCTATCCGTGATGACCACGGGAGGTAGAGAAGAAACAAAAGGAGTAAAGTTTCAACTGGAGAAGTTTCAGAGATCAAAGCTAAAGGAGAGCTTTTCATTTCCCTAGATTCTTTTACAAGATTTCTTTTCGGTTGATGAGATCGCTCATGATTAAGCAGAATCCTGTATAAGGTAGAAAGAGAAAGAGTGGACATGTCATTTGACATCTTGAGACACATGGAAAAGGTGTCCCAAGGCTCAGGAAGGCATTCTAGAAACTTAGTCAAGGTTTCAGAATTAGAATATTCCCTGTTGATAGCCCTAAGATCAATAAGAAAGTAATTAAATCTTTGATGTACTTCAAACAGCGTCTCAGACTTTCCACAGAGAAAGCTTTCATATTGTCATACTAAATTGATCTTTCTAGTCTCCTGAACCTAAGTGGTTCCTTCATATTGGATACAAAGTGTATCCCATACAGATTTAGAAGTTTTGAGTTTCATCATTGAGTGATAGATCTCATCAGGAAGAGACATAGCTATTATAGACCGAGCATGCGTGTCTATAGCTGTTTTCTTCTTGTCCTTATCGCTCCACTGATGTGGAAGCTATGGAATCTGTCGTTCAGGAATCGTGGCAGTCGTAGCTATTTCTGGAACAGC
>NW_020202177.1:2832-16883 GCF_001531365.2 Cynara cardunculus var. scolymus
AGCAGTCTTCACACATATATAGACAGGCTTGTAATCACTGAATAACACTTCAGATCACGTACTCGCCGGTCTTTAATCTTCAGTTTCAGTCTTCGATGTTTGCTGAAGGTTCTTTGGTGTGAGTGTTGTCTTTTTGAAGTATTGCTGTCTCTGATAGATTTACAATGCAAGTTCTTCAGCGATCATTGAACATACTCAGTGAAGATCGCTGGAACTGAAAATACAGAAACACAAATACAACGTGAAAAAGAAAAGGGATTATCATCAAATCACTCTGAGAGAGGATCAACAAGGTTCATAAATTGAATATGGTTCTTTCCCTCATCTTCATAATCTGAAAAGATTATATAAGCGAATTTGAACAGATTTGCTTATCATTATATGAATTGACGACGTACTTTCAAAGTTCATTCATTTCGATGTATGATGTAAATGTTCCTCATTTCATCATAAGGGGGAGTATTCTTGTATAATGAATGAAAATTTATGCATCATTTCTGAAGATCGGAAGTTTGTCAAAGTTTTCAAGGAGTGAATGTGATAATTGCTGATAATTGTTGAAGATTATTGTGCTACAATATTCAAGGGGGAGTGAATGTGAAGATTATTTCTTAAAAGAGTTTACTGTTTTTTTAAAGGAGGAGATTATCAAATAATAAAAAATTTATCAGTTTTAAGGGGAAGTTAAAACTTTCTGATGCTAATAAAAGTGGAAGTTATTTAAAGGAGTTTGTTATAGATCATATCTTGAAGAATCAAATTTGAAGTCTGTTGCTGATTTGGTCTTATATCCAAAGAGGGAGAATGTTTAGAGAATGTTTAGAGAATGTTTTGAAGATTTAAAGTTGCTAAAAGCTTAAGAGTTGCAAAATGTACAATTCTTTCAAGCTTGAATCCAAAGATTCAGAGAATGTTGGGTTTGAGTTTTTGTGTTTATTGTTGTATTCAATCTTGTTTCTCCTTTGTAATTTTGTATTGTAATTGTCCTATAAATAGGTTTTTCTTTTGTAATCTTAGTGTGAGATTAGGAGAATCTTTTGTAAGGATACTTTCATTGTCTAATCATTATTGGTGTAATTCACTTTGAAGATCAATAATCAAGATTTAGATTCTCTCTAAATTTCTTCTACTTTCAAGATTTTTGATTTACCATTTTAATGTTTTTGATCATTCATGAAGATTGATTGAACAATCTGGGATTCTCAAAGTCGGTCTTCTTCAAGCTAGATCACTGAGCGTGCTTGAACAACAAATGGACATGATAGCACCGAGTCTCGATAACCTATTCTCTAGTCATGTTGATGACAAAGAGGGGGAGAAAGAGTTGGCTGATGTTTTCCTTATAACACAAGCTGAAGCTGATGCTCAAATAGCTGAAGCTAATGAAGCTGAGGTTGTTGATGATAACATCACTACCCATGAAGCTGAAGCTGAGGTTGTTGATGATGCCGTCAGAGTTGTTGCAGAAACTCATGACGAAGACCTTCCTATCACCCCTGCAGCTGATGCTGGTGATGAGGAAGATGAAGGTGAAGGTGAAGATGATGACGATGAAGATGACGATGACTCTCCATCCCTTTCTGATGCTGGAAAAGATCTCGGTGGTCATGATGATGTAGACGACTATGACGACGACTTCACGATTCAGTACCACAAACCTGCCAGTGCTCTGAAAGGAGTCTCTCTCTGGGATTCTTCATCCCGGGGGGAGAAAGAGAAAGAAAAAGAGAAGGAGACTTTCACAAGAACCAGAACACCTCCTCAAAAGACAAAGGTGTTGATGAAGAAGGAAATCTCAAAGTTCTCTTCAAACCTGTCATACCTCAAGATACCGAATCCTCCAGGTTCGTAATAGTCACTTCCTTAATGTCAACTCTCTTCTTCTATCCCTTCTACTATATGTGGTTATCTAGAGGAATGGGTACCTGAAAACCCAACTTCTAATGTTCCTAGAGACCAATAGATGACTCAGCTTAAGGAGTCACTCGACCAATCTAGAGTAAAATTCCTCTTCGTACCTCTAGTTCTGATGAGTTTGACTTCCTTACTGAAGCTGAAAGACTCGAAGCACTCAAGGCTAAGGAAGAACTCAATCTTTAATGACAACAGACTGAGGACAACCTAAAGCTAGCCAAGTCTCTTGTTGCTCAAGTTCTTCCAAAAAAATCGTCTAAAGAGATGGTTAACGCTGTCAAGGCCCAAGCTATGTTGCTTTCAATTCCAGAAGATGAACGTGAAAAGGTAATGAAGCTGAATGACCGAGACAACAAATGGAGTGAAGATCGTCTTAATAAGAGAATAAGTCCTCACCGCATCTCAAGCGTCACAATCAATGGACGAATGAAAGATGGTGGACTTTGAATCTACATGCTCATCACTAGAGACAACCTTGAAGTTGTTACTGAGTATCCTTCCAACCTTCGACAATACGTCTACAGTGAATGGCTGGAAATCTGCCAAACCTTTCAGCGCTCAAAGTCAAGGCACAAGCCAATACTTGAAGACATCCTCAGCGAGCTAATCAAGAAGATGTCCAAATTCGTTGTTGTACCTTCAAAGCCGATATTGAAGAAAGGTGGAAGAGTAAAACCTTTAGATCCCAACGATTGACCAACTCTGAGGAACGAACATGGAAAAAAGTTCTCCCTGGAGGAAGTCCTTAAGGATTTGAAGAAGCCAAACATCTCTATATTGAACCTTTCTTTGCCAGCGAAGGGTCCTTACATACCCAACAATGTGCATATAAAGCCTAAGTTTGGATTTATATTCCTTGACTATGAAGGCGAACACAGCTTTCAGAGAGCGACTGAGTTTGGTCTTTGTCCTATAGAACATCTTGATTATCTAAGATATTGGTTGGACAATGATCTTTATGGTGAAATGATAGACTGCTGGATCAAAAAAGAATTTATACGTTAAAAGATGCTCGGGGAAAAAGTACCTGGTTACATCGACTTCAGCTACTTAGATTAGTTAGAATTTTTTGTCTTGTAAATTTTATCTTTCATTGTAAGTCTTATTTCTCTATGTATTTTCTTTCAGTGTACAACTTATATGTAATAAGTCTAGAATGTACAGACTGTAACACTTGTAATTCTCCTTTGATTAATATAGGTATTTCATCAGTATCACTGCAAAAGATCCCTGAATAGAGTAATAGGGACACATGTCTATAAGTTCCAGTATGCTCTTAAAGTCACTGACAATATTCACTCAGTGAACATGCTTTCAGTTTCAGTTTCCCTTCTTGTACTTTTTCTTAAACTTGTAACTTAAGAAAACTTATATAGTAAAAACTGCATCACTGAAAAATATCCCAAAATAATTAAAAGGGACATGTACTTCATATGTCACATTTGCTTACTATTAAACCTTAAAGCAATTTTATTTATGTTGCTTTGTCATCATCAAATAAGGGGAGATTGTTGATCCTCTCTCTCATTGAGTTGATGATAATCCCTTTTATCTTTCGAAGTATTATGTTTCTGTCTTTTCAGTTCCAGCGATCATCACTGTGTCTGTTCAGTGATCGCTAAAACACACATTGTAATCCTACAGTGACATCGATACATCAAAAAGACAAAACTCACACCCAAGAACCTTCAGTGAATGTCGAAGACTGAAACTGAAGAATAGTAATTGGTGCATTTGTGATTTGAAGCGGTATTCACTGATTACAACTTGGTCAACATATGTGTGAAGACTGCACAAGCCTCAGTGAATGGTTAAGAGACCTCCAGCGTTATTCCAGCATTCAGCGATCAAATGAATCTTGTCATGCATGATTGTTTTTGTCTTGACCTTCCACACACAAAGGACAAACCCATACCCTTTCAAGAGCACAATACTGTATGGAGCCGACTAGTCGATTCTAGTGCCCACCAACTCCATGAAAGGATGTCTGCTCATGAATAGACAATAGTACTATTCACTGTTGCAAAGGACAAGCTTTCCTCTAAAATCTTGACGCGTGTTCTAACCCTTCTGATATACATTTAATGCAATGGGTATAAATAGTTGAGTGTTCTCCTCATGCACTACATCTATCTACAACACATAAAAGAACATATACGCTTATCTTCAAGCAAGTTAGAATTTCTCGCAAATTCTAAAGTTCTTACCCAAAAAGAACATATTTCTGTCTTTATCTTATTCGGAAAATTTCTTATATTTGCTAAGTATATTTGTGTGTAATCTTAGATTGTTTTAGATAAGTTATCTTTACCTTTATATTTCCGTAAACAATCTGTAAAAATCTGTATTGATTCTTCTATATCAATATATATAAGAAAGTTTATGTGTTTGTATTTWCCCCCCCCCCCCCTTCTACAAACTGTTCCTCTAAACTCTTGTAGACCCAGTTGGGACCAACACTGTTCCTATGGCCATTGCTTCCTTTGAACTCATCTTATATGATTAAAAGAATATGGATCTCTACAATTCAAAATAATGATTCAAAAAATTAGTATTTGAAGAATTATCAAAAATTCCACACAAAGAAATTTATAATAACATTCACTTATATAGACAACAAAATCAAACCACACACTTATCCGGATAGAGGCTCTTCGGATAGAAGATACCAGATACTATCCCTGGATAGGAGATATCCGGACAAAATTATCGGATAAACAAGAACAAGATTTTAACAAGGAACTCATCAGGATGAAACTTTCACCGAAATTCAAAGAATCTGGACAACATTATTATCGAATAGAAATGACTAAGTACAACAACCCAAGAAATTATACTCTCCGGATAACAAGAATATCATTCCGCACAACATTTTAATTGAATTCAAATCTATTCACCGAGAACTTAACCGGACACCACCAAATCGGACAACACACAAAATTCAATGACCGATGAGTGTACTTATCGCTTGATGAAGAAATTCTATGAGCGATGAGTAAAGTTCTTCCAAAATTCAGAAAACAGACTTAATCGAAAGAAAGAACATGCAAAACAACTCAAGTATTTAATCACAAATACAATTTATCAATTAATCCACCTAAAACTCGATCAAAAACGCACAAAATATGATTTCTTGATAAGAACATTTTCAGTCCAAAAAATTCAGAATTCGATAAATTTTGATACTAAATCAATTCAATTACAAACATTGTTTGAACAAATTGATTCCAAACAATATTACACACAGAATTTGAAGTAATACAACAATCAAACAACTAAATTTTGATGAATTCAAAAGAAAAGTTGAAGAATATGTTCAAGAACAGTCCGAATTTTCAATCAAATTCCATTTTCTGGGTAGATTTTCGAATCAAAATTGATGCAGTGTGATCTGATACAAATTGTAAATCCCAAATCTTCAATCAGATATTCAAACAATCAAGTATGGAATTATGAACACTATAGAGAATCTTGCCAAAAGTAATTGTATTCAAATTCCAAGAAGATTACAAATGAAAGTTCAACTAACACTAATTACAAAGGGAAAGCTATTTATATCTACAAAGAAATAGAGACAAATTTACAAGGAGAAACACTTGAATACAACAATTAAACATAGCTTAAACCCAACATTGACACTTAATCCCTTGAAAGAAGGACAACTTTCAAGTTGATCAAAATTCTTCGATTAAATGTTCAAACCACTTCTTTTATCTCATAAGTTTTTATGATTTCAAGAAGTTCGATTTTAGATTATTTTTTTTCCAGAGTTAGCTCTAACTCTGAAAACGAGGAGCTCTAACTCTGACTCTTCTATTCAAAGTTATGACATGACACTTTATAGTGTTTACTTGTGTAAATTCTTTTCTCAGATAGAGTTAATCGTAACTATCTAGTCATCATGTGCCCTGTATCATGTTTTTATTTGAACAGTTATTAAGATGTCTCAAAAGTTAACCTTTCTGATGGTAATACACCCGTTTGAGCACCCTTAACTAGTTTAATCATCATTTTAAAGCCTGATTGTTCAATACATGTCACACTACAACAATCGATTCGTATTATTCGTTAAGGTTTAATCATTAAATAGTTGCTATTGCTTTCCATTCAAATCTTTCACGAATACTTGCTTTCTCTTCTTATGTTAATCACCTATGCAAACAATCTTTAACCTAGCTTTCTAAATGGCTTAACCTCGATCAAATCTACAATTTGCCCTAAGGACCATGAAAAATTGTTTTCACTTATCTTCTGATTTTGATGACAATATCAAACAACCGTCATTCATGGTTAGAGATATTTAGGTTCATCTTGAGCAAAAGCTGGTTGTTCAAGCTGAAAACCTTGTTGTTGATAATGTTGTTCAAGAACAACTTCATGAGGCTTTTGGTGATGTTGCTGTTATGGAAGTAAAGGTTGCTGCTAATGATTTGAATAAGGATATGGAAGTAGAGGTTTTTTATAATGATGATGTAGAATCTCAAGGTGATTTAGGCGATAATGAAGGAGATATGCCACAAAACACACAGTGTGCTACTATGTCTAGGGCCTCTCAAGCCGTTGAAGATTATGTTCTTCCAATTAAAAAGTATGATAATATCAACGAAAATAATTGTGGGCCGGTTCTTAATTATGCCAAGTTCAAGTCTGAGCATCAAATTATAATTGAACTCATAAAGCATCATCCTTTGATGAGGATGTTTAAAGACAAACTATTGTTCCCGTACAGTACTTTCAATAGTGGTGGCACAACATGTACTTTAATCATGAGGCTCAAGATTTGAACTCTAAGTTAGCTAGAGTACCTTTTCCTTTAAGTGTTGGAATCTTAATGTCTATGCAAAGAAGATTTTGATGAGTTGCTTATTGTAAAGCAGATGATAAATGGTTTTATTTCTATGGGATATAATGAACAACTACCTCTTCTAAGTAGTTTCAAAAGAAAGTGCCTACCTCTAATCTGGTATTTCTTATTTTCTGTGATCAATAGATGCATATGTGGAAAGTTTTCAAGCCAAGATCAATGCAACAATAATATTCTAACTACTTTCCATGGATTTCTTACAATATGCAATATAATTATGCATCCATTATCATGAATGACATCAAAGGATACTTTATCAAAACACCTGGCTATATACCTTATTAGAGCTGGCAGCTTTGTGTAAAGGGGGCACTGGATGATAATAAGTACATTTCGAGGAGAACTGATGAAGAAATTGCACCTTATTACAAAATGGACTTACTATGGTTACCAACTCCCTTATCTAAATTCACAATACATGAGTCACTTCCTGCTCACTACAAGCTTATATTAGGTATGACAATTGGGTACTTAGACAATATTATGCTTCTCTGGGTCTTCCAAAGTCGGTGGACCCTGCCCAAGAAGTACCACCTCCTTGAATGAGAGGTGAGGAGTTTAGTGCTAGAGGAATGGGGGAGGATGTTGTAGGGGATGAGCAACCTTATAATAATAGAGGGCAAATGAAACAGAGCGCTTGGGTAGTGTAGAGAAAAATGAAGGAGAGCTTGAGAAAACAAGGTTAAAAGAATATGAGAATCTTGAGGTGCCATAAATAGCTGGGAAACCACATCTTCTAATGTTTCACAATCCTTGGTGAACATTATTGAAACTTGCACCATGCCTATTCCATCTCTTGTTGTATCCCCACTTAGCCACTCACCTGCTTCTTAACAAGGTGGTGTTTCATTAACTTATATGGGCATGTAACACATATACGGTCAAGTTCTTATTTGGAGGATGTTGATGTTGAACAAAAGGTACATAGGTCCCCACCTCATATTCATTCTTTGCCATAGAATCTGGGAGTCCATCATAAGTTGAACCTATATCAGCACAAGATGCTATTCTTTCTCACACAAAGATAAGCCTTTGTGGCTTCATATCACAACTTGCGAGTCAAGTTGTCACAACATCTATAGACATTACTTTAGTGAATAGTCAAGGATTAGATTGTAACACCCCAAACTCCACATTTGAATATAACATATATTTCATATAAAATAAATATAGATTACACCTTATAGGTCCCGCTAGTACAAGGATTCTATATGTATAGAATTTACATATGAAAAATTACAAAAGAATACCCCTACACTATCACATGTATAGAAACATGTATCATCAAAATATACAGACATCAGGCTCATCATCATAACATAGATAACACATAAGAAAAATAATTATATTTTCCCCTTCCCCTTATTATCCCGAGACCCAGCAGTTCCTGCAATGCAAATTTTCAAAATAAAAATAAGGGTTAGAATGGGAGGTCTAGTGAGGAAATCCCTTCTTTGCAAATGCAGGATGAAGATCACCAAAACCTGATAAAACATCTTTTATGTAGAGATAAATGTATTTTAGCAAAAACATGCAATCTGTTTGTTAACCAAAATATAAAGCCAACATATTGCTACAACACAGAGCACAAATGTAACATATTGGAACTATGGATCTCTTAATAGATTTGCATAAAACTCATCTGGCTCAACGGGTCAGAGCTCCTCTGCCCAACCACAGACCCCTAGGATCAACAGAGTCTCAGGTCTAGAAAGAACCTACCTTAATTTTTAAAAGATAAATATGCTAAAATCAGAGCTCCTCTAGTTCTTTGCTCCATTTATAAATATTTTTCAAGAAAATATTTAATTTTAAAAGACAGAACTTTGATACAGAGCTCAGGTACAGAGCTCAGGTATAAAAATACGATGTAACTATTTTCAAGATACAGAGCTTCTGATTCATAAAATTCCCAAAACATTTTAAAGTCTTTCAACATGACCAAAGGTCCTCTGGTCATTCTATAAGATCAACTAGAGTCCTTCTGCATCATTCACACATATGTTCAAACTTGATAGAAATCATAGGCAATTAATGCCTTTGTTTATAAATCATTTTCCCCTTCTCAATAACATCAAAGTTATTATTTCTAAAGAGAACAATACCTCTAAATCATCAAGTCACAAAGAAATGTTGATTTAGAATTATTGTATCTGATAATGATACTAACAAGAGTTATAATAACACCCACACCTGCAATTGCAACCTTTATATCCATAGGTACACCTTTCATTGATATACCGTCCTTATTTCTTCTTTAAAACAGGGTTCCTTACCAGAACAGACTTACATCACCACGTCTAGAAGTACCTAATACCCAGTTCCAAGCCAGAACAGACAAATGTCACCATGTTTGGGGGAACTATTTCTTAAAACAAAGTTTCATTCCAGAACAGACTTACGTCACCATGTCTGGAAGAAACATTTCAAAATAGAGTTTCAATCCAGAACAACCTTACATCACCACCTCTGGAAGAAACATTTCCCAAAATATTGTTTCAAACCAGAACATTCTTACGTCACTACGTCTGGAATAAACATTTAATATATTTTCCAATATTTAAGATACCCCTTTTCACAATATAACAGATTTAAATAGAAATTGTTAAATCCTATCGTTACAAAATTCAAAGTTTAGTTAACATCTCATTCACCAATCAAAATTGTACGGACAGCTTTGTCCGAACAAGCTTATCCGGACAATACATGTTCGGACAACCTTAGCCGGATGCCCCTATCCGGACAACACAACTAATCTGAGTGATGAATAAACATCCGGACAACACTCAACCAGATACGCTCTTATCAGACATAATAGTGTCCGGATACAACTCTTACCAGACAACATGGTGTCTGGACAACCTTATTGGACAATACAGTTGTCCAGTCATTCTAATCCGGACAACACTCAACGGGATACACTTAATGTAAATAAACACAATGAAGGAATAATTAATAATCCAAACAACATTGTGTCAGGTCATTCTCTAATCCAGTCAACATAGTGTCTGATGAAAGACCTTATCGGTCAATGAAGATTAATAAGAACATATACAACATTTTCAATACATCATCATTTCAAAGATATAAACCAGTAATCAAAGCCGGATTCAAAGGCTATTAAACAAAACTTACCTTTTGCAAACTCAAACATTGAAGATGAAAATAGCAAACATGAATCAGACTTAATTCCTACTTCAGATTCCAAATAATGCAAGCAAAAACCCACAAAAAATTTCTCTCAATTTCTTTCCAAAAATGGCAAGAAGCTTGCCCTTCTCCCAACACTTCCCTTTTATACATTTCTTAAAAAGGAAGGCGGTTAACATGCATACAGCCACATGTATAAACCTTCATGCATGCACATATTTTATGAAGTAAATCCATGTACACACACAACACATGCATACACCTAAAAACATGCATACATTTCCATGCATGAAAAATATACACATACTTACATATTAATTTATCATATAACCACATAATTCGGGTAGCACATATCAATTACCTTAGGTGACAACCAAAACCCAATTATCACATAGATGGACATCCTGGTGAGATGAACATCAATAAAGTCTAATATCAAAGTACATAAGTTGCACATGATACATTTGTTGTATCCATAGGCCATCCTACTTATGTAGGAATGCAAACTTAATCATTTGTGGATTTTGGATTACCTTCAACTGTGGTCACTAAGGCTGAATTTCAGTCTTTTAGTGCTTATTGCATAAATGAATTTGAAAAGATCCATTCCAATCTCAATGAATTGACGGCTGAGAACTAATTCATCAAACAAATCTTTGAAGAATAAGGTGGAAAATCTTGAGGAGAAAGTTTCTAAAAAGTTGGATGCAATTGATAAATCAAAATTTCTTATAGAGAATCAGTTTGAGAAGTTAAAAGGGTTGAGATGGAGAATAAGGGTCTCTTGCAAAAAGTTGTAGACAAGGCAGTTCTAAAGACTAAATTTATTTCATTTCAAAGTTGTATTTTTAAAGAATTTTGAACTCTTATCCCATAAGCTCATCAAACATCAAACCCAGCAACAAACTCAACCACAACCACAACCACAACCCCAGACCCATCCTTAAACACAAATTCCTCAAGTTCCAAAAAGTATTTCAGTTAACATATATGATTTACATGGTGAAACTTGTTAGATTTGACATGGCAAAGATAGGTAGTAAAGAGCAAAGTTTATCTACCAAAAAAAAAGCATGATGATCAGGAGGATCTTGATGATCAGGAGGATCTTGATGATCATGAGATGGAGAGGTGTTAAAGACAAAGGGTTGAAGACTTGGATATTTGAGTGAAATCTTCAGAGTAGAGAAATTTGTGGAAGAAGTTGATATGGATGTTTCTAGTACTTCTGGTGGTACAAAGATAAAGAACTTGCAAGTGATCGAGCTCAGATAGTTGATGAGATAGTTGATGAAGTGATTGATAATTTACTTGAAAGGTTATGGGATCTAAAACGAGTGACGTATGCTATGGGGAAAATGAAGAAGTTAGGGATGAAGTGGAAAACATTCTGTTTGAGCAAGAAACTCTCGAAAATACAATTGAATTGGTGGATGATGATGATGGTGATGAGGAGGTATTTCCAAGATGTAGCAAGAAAACTAGATTTGAAGATTGTATATAAGAAGAAGTTATTTCGGAAAATATGAATACTTGTATAGATTTAATGATATATATAATCCAAGAATAAGGGAAGCTGTTGATGGAGAGAACGTTTCTATATCTGAAAACAGAGTTATCTGATTTGGAAGATACTAAAGGTGTAGATGTGAACCTTGTTGATGATATTTTAGTTAGTGACATGGAAATAGAATAGTTAAAGTTTATGACTACTCATTTTATATCAAAGAAGGTGAAAAGTTTTGTTAGAACATGAGGCAGATGGTATGGACAGGAGAGATGCAAAATGATGTATACAGAAATGGTAAATAGTTTGATAATCTTTGATGATAAGTTAAATCTTAATTGCTCAATTGTAAATGTTGAAGAGTATGAAAATATGGAGTTTTGTATGCTAAACTATATGAGATTGAAGGCTTTGAAAGCGGATAAGAAGGTTTACAATCTTACAAGTGTAGATATGTAAAGATTGAAGCTTAAAAACAAGTTGTTCCTACTCAAATTTTTTGAAAGAGTAAATGAACCATGGTTAGAGTTTGAAATAAGAAGGATTATGGGAGTGTAAATATAAAGGCACCATATGCAAATGTTTTTGAAGCTGATTCTAAGAGCTAGTCATTTGTAGAGCTTCCTGAATATGGATATTTCTATAAGTTCTCCAATAGTGGAAAGTTAATGAAAATCTCAAGTGTTCCATTGTTTTCTTCAAAAACATTGGAATATTATTTGAAGAAAATTGAAATTGCACTTGGTAATGAGAAAATGTGTGTGAATGATCAGGGTAATTAAAGAAAGGATGGAGTTAAGAAAGCTTATTAACGAATGCTTAAATGTATGCTTATCAGAGGAACATCCAAAGAAAGATCTTGAACAAGATGTGTTACTTCCTTACGAGTTCTTTGTTTATCTTAAAGTTACATTTGAGTAAAGATGTTGAAATTGCAAAAGATGTTGTAGCTGAAAATCATGGTGATGATCCATAGAAACAAAAAGAGGTTGTTGAATATGAACTGGTTGATATTAATCAATGGTTTCCAAAGTCTAAGTACTTTCATATATTAAGAACGACTGAGAACTTTAGACTTGTGTCATACTTAGACACTTTCAACAACAACTCAGAGAAAGATTCAAAATGCAGTACTGGGAGTTTATGAAGAGGACTGGGAAAATGAAAAAAAAATGTGTACTCGGACTTAAATAACAAAGTTTGTTGACATAAAGTTAAGAAAATGGAGAAAATTTAATTATGTTGCTTTTGAAGTTCAAATAGAAGATGGGCTAATCTATAGGTTTTGTTCAGTTGACTTTAACAACCTACATATGGTGGATATGTATCATATCTAATATAAATTAGCAACCTTATGAAGACAAGGTTTTAAAGTTTAAAATGGGTTTTACAGCTATTAAGCATGGAATTTGTAGAGCAACTAAGTGGGATGGAATGATAGACTTCCAAGTTGCATTAATACTCAGAAGGAATAAAGTTTGTTTGTTGGGTGCCCCAAACACTTCTTTGGATGGTGCTGAGAACATGCATACTGTTATGTTTGTTGAGAAACCACTTGTAGGATTTGTATTCAGACTATCATCCAACAACCAAAAAGGTTTTTCAGAATTGCCAAGGTTGCCAAACGCTCATCTGTCACTCTAAGAAAAGATTATGATGCTTTGGATAAGAAGTTGAAGAAAAAACCTAACAAGGGAAAGGAAGCAAAATGTCCCAAAGAAATGTAGTTGATTGAGTGGATGAAGTTGAATATTCAAGCTCAATTCAACTACAGGAACATAATCATTTTGAAGTTTATCCCTATTAAGGAAGAATATGGCTTCACTAACATTTGAACCGAATGGAAAGATTGTTGCAATTACAATGTTGGTCCAAATGTGCTTAAATATCAAAGTATGAAGAGTTAATTTAGAGAAATAAAGTGTTGAAGTCGAAATATACGTTTGAGTCTAAATAGTTTTTTCAAAGTTCAGATGTGAAAAAACGCTTCCAAGTGTTCAAGTCTTCAAAGTTCAAGTACAAGCATTATCAGAGTTCAGAGGTAACTCTCGATACACTTCCTAGAGTTAGATACTTATCTATTCACTCCGAGGAGTTCCTCCAATTAGAAGATTAGAGACTTGAAGACCCAAGGATACTAGAAAACATGTCGAATTGTTATAACTATTTATATCTTTAGCATTCCTGCTCAAGTATAACTAGAAGTTAGTTAGATCTGTTTCATAATCAATTGTACGCATTGTAGTTCATATATATAGATAAATATGTACTTGTATAAATACTCTCTCTAGATTCTTCTGTACTCATACCTTTTCAATAATTAATGACATGATGACCTCTTTAAGTTTATTCTATTCATATATGTTTTGATTGATATCTTGATCATTGTTAAACCCCAAAACTCATGATGTAAAAAGTAATGAAAAACATCAAATGATGAAGAACCAGAAGACCAATGAAGACATCAAGGCAGAATCGACTAAGTCTGGAATTCAACCAGAGGATCGATGGATAGTTCAACTAGAGGACCGATGGACAGTCCAAGGATGCGATGGAAAGAGCATCCTCATCGATCCTCTGGTCATCAACACTTAGAAGATTTTCCAGCACTGCATC
>NW_020202177.1:17702-18593 GCF_001531365.2 Cynara cardunculus var. scolymus
ATGGCGCTACCCAATGAAATCTTCCAATCCATCGATACATGTTCCACAGCCAAGGAACTATGGGATGAACTGGCAAGCCAACTGGAAGGAGGAGCAAAAACAAAGAAAAATCGTAGAGCACAATGCCTCAACGAATACACTAATTTCAAAGTCCTCCCTGATGAACCAATACAAAAGACTTATGATTGCTTCAACACATTGATAAATCAATGTCGTAAAAACGATATCATTAGAACAAAGGAAGAAAATAACATTTTATTCCTAAAGAGTCTAGGCGATGAATCGACTCAACTATCTATGTCCCTACAAGCAAACCAGGACCTAGATGGCTGGTCTCTTCATGACCTATATGGAACACTTGCAGCACAAGAGAGCGACATTATGAAGAAAAAGGTATCCATTGGTGGACCCCTTGCTCTTGCTGCCGATGAAAAAGAAAAATCAAGGACTCCAGCCAAAGAATATAAGCAGAAGAGCAAGAAAGCATTGGTGGTAGAATTAGAATCTGAAGAGGAAACTTCTGAATCAGATGATGAAATTAAAGCTTTCGCCAAATCTTTGGCCTTGATTACAAAACAGTTCCAAAAGAAGTTCATCAGAAAACCCTACGAGCGAAAAGAGTTCAGAAGGGAAAGGTACCAGTCATCCTATGATAGAAAGCCATCCAAATTCTATCAAAGGGACGAAAGAAGAGATGAAAGAGAAGAACGGGAAGAAAGAAGAGAAGAAAGAAGAGAAGAAAGAAGAGAAGAAAGAAGAGAGGAAAGGAAAGAGGACAAGGAAGGAAAGAAAAATGACCTTCGATGCTTCAGATGCGGAAAACTTGGTCATTTTTCCAAGGAATGCAAAGGACGATTGATCAAGGATGCTGACTACTATAAGAATAAATAC
>NW_020202177.1:22814-39077 GCF_001531365.2 Cynara cardunculus var. scolymus
TGTACCTAACTGCTAGTAGAGCTGATATTATGTTTGCCACATGTCTTTGTGCAAGATATCAAGAAAATCCCAAAGAATCGCATCTCTCTACAGTCAAGAGGATCTTCATATACCTTAAGGGAACTCCTTCATTGGGTCTCTGGTATCCAAAGGACTCTGGCTTTGATCTAATAGCCTATACAGATGCAGATCATGCAGGATGTAAACTTGACATAAAGAGTACGTCTGAAGCTGTCAACTCTTGGGGGACAAGCTAGTAAATTGGACCTCCATAAAATAAAATTATGTATCAACATCTACAGTAGAAGCAGAATATGTTGCTGCTGCTAGTTGTTGTTCACAAGTTCTCTGGATGAAAACTCAACTTAATGATTATGGTTTCCATTATGACAAAGTCCCAATCCTCTGTGACTCCAAGAGCGCCATAGCAATCTCTACAAACCCAGTACAACATTCCAAGACCAAGCACATCGATGTAAGGTACCATTTTCTAAAAGATAATGTTGAAAAAGGAAACATAGAAATGTATTTTGTTCCAACTGAGATTCAACTTGCTGACATTTTTACAAAAGCKCTTGATGAGAAGCGATTTTTGTTCCTAGTCAGCAAGATGGCTATGCTGAATCTCACCACTTAGAGGCAATAATTATCTTTAAACCAGCGATCTTCAATATCTCATGGTTATGCCCATAAGTGATACAATAACTTAGCCATAAATTTTCTAAGTATCCTAAACCAGAGCCTCTGGCCATTTAGAATGACTTCGATTATTTGGCAAAAGTTCGTCTTTGTAACCAGAGCCCCTCTAGTTCAAAGCAAATACTTGGTATTTTTTTTACCAAGTCCTTTTTTTCTTCAACCCAGAGCCTCTGGTTCTATAGATCAGCGCCTCTGGACTCCAACACTTTGAGATATCAAAGTCTCAATCCATGGATTCTTGCATCCTCTACTCATTATTTCCTTCTCCTTAACCTCCCAGAGCCTCTGGTTCCAAAGACCAGAGCCTTTGGTTTTCCCCCACTACTTGCAATATCTTCTTTTCTTCAAACTAGAGCCTCTGGTTCTAAAGACCAGAGCCTCCGGCTTCAAACTCTTTGTAATCAACGTCCCATTGGTCTCAAAGAGTTTCCCTTATCCCACTCTACATAGTCTTAACCATTTCCTTTCATACTCCTTTTTCATAGTTTTTCCAACCAGAGCCTCTAGTTCTAAAGACCAGAGCCTCTGGTTCTAAAGACCAGAGCCTCTGGATTCAAAGTCTTTGTCACCAGAGCCCCTCTGGTCTCAAAGACGATTCTTTTTCCTTGTTCATGGCACTCATTGCCTTCTCAACCAGAGCCTCTGGTTCTAAAGACCAGAGCCTCTAGATTCAAAGTCTTTGGCACCAGAGCCCCTCTGGTCTTAAAGACGATTATTTTTCCTTGTTCATGACACTCATTGCCTTCACAACCAGAGCCTCTGGTTCAATAGACCAGAGCCTTTGGATTCAATGTCCTTGAGCTTTTCAAAAMCCCACAAGCCATGCCTCTCAACCAGAGCCTCTGGCTTTGTTCTCTTTGCACCCATCGCACCTTTAATCTCAAAGACTTTTCAATCCTAACTTGGCATATGCTTTCTCATTCTTTTTCAAAACCAGAGCCTCTCTGTCCCCAAGTTACTCAAGTTTTATCTAAGTGAAGGGAAGTTTTTGATAATAATCCATATGCATCATTTGAGGGGGAGCAAACGTTTCCACCTTTGAAAACTTGCATTTTCCATCCAAAGCCTTTGGTTCTACTATCCAGAGCCCCTGGCCACACAAAATGCTATATATATATATATATAATACCATACCTCCTCTGGTTTTATATAATGGATTGCAACTCTTTTACAAAATCTTCGGGCTCTGTCCAAGGCACTCATCTCATCCTTCAATGAGATCAGTGCAAAGTTTGCCGCCCGATCTGTTGAACCCACCATAGCGCTAAGGAGGAGCCTTCAACAACAACAAGACCGAACAAACACTCTCCTTCGCACCATGGAACAACGGCGCAACAAAGATCGGGTGCATACTCTCGCTGACCACATTCGCATGTGGAAGAAAAACAGATCGAGAGCCTCCTGCTCCTTAAGCCGCCCCTTAAAACGCATACGACATGAAGATCCAAACCCCGATGATCAAGGTCTTGGACCTCATGAGGGGGAGAAAGAGGTGGCGACTACACAAAATACAGAATCCGCTGCACCACAGCAACCATCACCACCACAACAACCACCATCAACCCAACAAACTCAAGCAAGGGAACCAGAGGCCTTGCCCTCTGATGATGAACAGAATATTCAAGTTCCCTTAGCCACAACACCAGACCCTATCGTGTTGAGTTCATCAACCGATGAAGAGCCAACCACACCTCCAACAGAAACAAACCAAACCTTAACTCCCTCACCCACAATAAACTTACCCTTAACCCCTTCTCCAATACCTCGCACAACACAACCCTTCACCCTTTCCACACAACCAGAACCCACAACAACCCAACCATCGCCTCAACGACCCCAAACCCCTACAGAAACCCATGCACCAGAAACAACCCAACCAACCAAAGAAAACTCATCCTCTACCCATACACAACCCCAAACCAGAACACAACCCAAAACCCATCAACCAGTGGTGCATGCGGACATTCTCTCTTCCTCAAGGCAACCTCCACAAGGCCTGGTAGATGAGATAATACAGAACATGGAGTCAATGAGGAGACGTCCTCAATTGCCGCCCAGGGAACCAATCTTGATGGAAAATATCCATCAATACATGTATCAAGATCGCGATAAAAGTTTGTCAACCAATCCTCCAATCCTATCGCCTGAGTCAATGAACCTTCTACACCATCGATTCGTCAGACAAACTACTCAAGATCCTCAAGCTGTCTTTTCGAATGATGGAATAAGGAGAGTCGTGGGCTTGAAAATAAAGTCTTTTGCCAACCGAGCTATCAGATACATCGAGTTCACCGTGGAGAGAACCCGTGGGATCGTTAGCCTGTTCAACGAAAACGACCTCATCAATCTCAACCCGTACGACTTGATTGAGTTATACGCCTACACAGCTCAAAGGCAGGATCATGGCATAAGGTTTGGAATGGCAAACCGAGCTATAGCAAAGACAATGGGGTCCCTGGTAAAGCTCAGAGCCAAAACTGATTTTGAAATTGCTTTTAGGCTAGGCATAGAGAGACTATCATGCGCTCCTCCAAACGAAGATTTCCAAGGCCTGCAGGTGATACGATCTGCATCAGTTCTTACTCAACCCGAACTCGGACTAGTTTACAAGAATGAGTTCGGGGTTAAAAAGTTCTTCAGAATTACTGAAGCCTTCAAGTATTTAACAGATACACTTGAATGGTTTCAGAAAAACATTAGAGAAAGACTGGGCAGAAGCCATATGCCAAGGGAAGAGGGGAGTCATCTCATACATGAGATATCAACGATCATTGCTTATTGAAGACTACTCTTGCGCTTCAAAGAGATATACTCAGGTAGCTAGTGATGAGTCAAAACTTTTGCTTATCTTGCCTTGATGTATTTTGTYTCCAGTATTGTAAAGAAATTTCATCATCCAATGAAAATTTGGARTTTGATGTTTTTCTACTAGATTAGTGTCTGTTCTTCACATATGTGTCTAGATTAGACTATGTTTGTTATTTCATTACTTAGGGGGAGATTGTTAAACCCCATAACTCATGATGTAAAAAGTAATAAAAAACAACAAATGATGAAGAACCAAAAGACCAATGAAGACATCAAGGAAGAATCGACTAAGTCTGGATATCAACCAGAGGATCGATGGATAGTTCAACCAGAGGATCGATGGACAGTCCAAGGATGCGATGGAAAGAGCATCCTCATCGATCCTCTGGTCATCAACACTTAGAAGATTTTCTAGCACTGCATCCAAGCATGCAATGAAGATTTGAAGATAARGATGAAATAATCATACCATGAATGACAGCTGGAGATGACAAATCAACAGCTGGAATTCGATTTTTTCTTAATGTTAATGTTTATCCATGTGAAAGATAAACCTTATCTGTTAGATAGACGATTTGCTAGAAAGTAGCATTRGATAGTTATCTTCTTAATAGCTGATTAGWATAAATAGGTGATCATATCTATTGTAAAAATAAGGCTTTTACTCATAGTTTTATGTTTCTGAATTTATAAAGTAAAACCTTTGAAGCTCAAAGTTGTTCTTMAATATTCTTATTTTATTCTTGAGACTTCATAACTTTCTTCATAAAATCACTATAATTTGGTTATTCATAACTAGATTATTAGTGTTATTGAGAGATCCGGGATCAATAATCATAATCAGTGAAGATAAACTATCAACCGCTAAAGTAGGAATCTGACTTGAGTGTTTTTTTGGTTAATTTTATCAGAGAAACCCTCTTCTTCACCAAAAAAGTCTTCAAATAAGAAACCATGTTCTGATCCTCTAGACTTGGAACATCAAAGGTCAGAAATTGGTGGATTTGTCTTGAGTCTTGTACTGAGGTGTTCATGAATCAATGATACCTTGTCATCAATAATGACATTGATGCTTTATAGTAGCATGTTGGTTCTTTTATTGAATCCTCTAAAGGGTTTGGAGTTCAAAGATTAACCAAGAAAGATGCCTCCATCGTACTTTTTGTCGAATTTGCCAAGATGATCTTTGCCATCCATAATGAAGCACCTACACCTAAATACATGAAAGAATTTAAAATTAGTATTTCTTTTATTATTAAGCTAATAAGGAGTTTTAAGAAATCTTTTGTTAATAATAGACTTGATCTATGTAAAGCAAGCAGTAGAGATGGTTTATGCCTAGAATGTCATAGGAAGTTCAGAGAATACTAGCATAATCCTTGCAGCCTCTACTATAGTTTTATTTTGTCTTTCAACAATACTATTTTATTGAGGTGTTTTAACTACAGAGAAGTTCTGAGAGATGCCTTCATTAATCAAATATGCATCAATTATGTCATTTTTAAACTATGTTCCATTGTCACTTCTTAACTTATGGACTTAATTTTGTAAGAGTACTTGAACTTTCCTTAGCAGCAAAATGAGTGTCTTTAGGAATCAGCCTTACTTCTTACAAACACCACCAAGTATATCTTGTATACTTATCAACTAAGACTAGGATATACTTCATTGCCGACAAGCTCTGAGTGTTAATTGGACTACAAAGATCCACATGTAGCATTTCCAAAGATATAGAGCAAGATGAATCTATCTTGTAGTTATGAGCTCCATTTCTCAATTTACCCATTTCACAAGCATAGCATAAATGGTCTTTATCAAACTTGAGATCTGCTAAGCCTTTCATCAATTGTTGTTTGACAAGCTTGTGTAGATTGGAGAGGTTTAAATGTGAGAATTTTCTATGCCATAACCAACTTTCTTCATTTTTTTAGAGATGAGACAAGATAGAAAGGCTCTGAACATGTCAGTGAAGTAAAGTTCAAAAGATAGAGATTTCCTTGTCTTTTAGCCTTGAGAACTTCTTGACCAGTCTCTGATTGAAGTATGAAATGCCCTTTGGGAAATTTAACTCCATATTCTTCATCACAAAATTGACTTATGCTTAAAATATTGTTATTTAAACCATCTACATAAGCAACTTTTGATATGGAGATGTTCCCATTTGAATGTACGCCATGCCCTCTGATTATCCCTTTATTTTGGTCTCTAAAAGTTATTAAACCTCCAATTTTATCTAATAAATGAAATCAACAAATTTTTGCCACCAGTCATGTGCCTTAAGCATCCAAAATCTATGTACCATATCTACATATGTTGTTTCTGCAAGACAATTAAAAAGATTTAGGTACATATTTTATAAGTGGTCCTTTCTTGTTAGTCTTTGATGGTGATTTCTTGAATCCTTTTGTTTTGACAGTTTTGGCTTTTCAGATCTTGGTGATCTCTGAGTTTTAAGGTTTGCATGCCTAGGCATGAACTTAGAGTGGCCACATTTCTTAAAAGAGAAGTTATTATGTAATTTGTTTTAAGAATTCAAAACATACACATTTTATATGACACAAAAATGATTGTTTAGAAAATGTTTTGGCATTTACAGAAGTAGAAGTTCTATCTTTTGAGACTTTGACTATTTGCTCTTGTTTTGAAACATTCACTCTCCAGATCTCTTCTTTCTTTACTGTAAAAGAAGGGGAAGCATTAGATTTTTCAGTTAAATAGTTTTTCCTTTTTGAGCTGGAGTGAATTTTATTGGATTGAAAGATTGAAGAATTGGTTTGAATGTATCTCTAGTTGTTTGACTTATTCTTCATTTCTTGTTCAAGTTCAAGAAAAGTTTTGGCTTTTATATACATTTCCATGAAATTAGAGCAAATAAGAACTTTAGGAATCTAACTTTTGATTGAAGCTAATTTTTTCAGAATTCCCTTTGAAGATTCAGGTTTGTTATTCCTTTGTGGAACTAATTTTTGAAAAACTTCATATGATTATTCATTAGAATCTGAGTCAAGAAAATCATTTTTAGTTTTTTCCAGAGATAATCCATGCTCTGATTGCTTTGGTGTTGCTTTGTAAATACCATAACCTTCACAATCTCATTGAAAGATATTGGAATATCTTTTATGAGACGAATTTCAAAAATGGAGTAGGAGGAATACTTTCATCATAGGTAGCAATTTCTTCTTTGACTTCATTTGCTTGATTGTGCTCAAAAGATTCACTTTCAGCTTTATCTAATATTCCTTTAGGTATAAACTCAGTAGCTTCTAGATTTAGTATCTTGACTTCTAATTTAGTATTAAAGCTATCATCAAAGATGTTGAGTTCTAAGATACTTGATCTAGAAGATATCAAGCTTTTTGGCTCGGACTTTAGAGTTTAGACATAGTCATAATTGAAAACATGAGATATTTTCTTTCTCTGTTCTGTTATAAAATCATTAGACTTGGAAGTTAAAGATTCAGAAGATGAATTATGTTTTCTGGTAACGTTTGTCTTCCTTGTCTATTTTTGAAATTACATCAGAAGCAAGTCCATGCTTTGCATTCTTAAATTTAAGTCTTCTGGAATGTTGTACATCATCAGAGGTTTAAAATGTCTTAAAAACAATTAATTTTTCAAAATAGGATTCTTATGATTTTGAGTACATCTAATGTGGAAAGTTGAGGATATACTTTTCTTTTTGTTTCCAATAAAGGAATCAAGATCATTGGATCTCAAACCCTGTCTATTTATTTGAGAATTTATCTTGATGGGCACATCTTCTACATCCTAATAATTCTTGCTTAAAATTTCTTTGGCTAGAAGCCTCTAATGCAAAAGTTCTCTCTTTTTGGAAATAAAAAATGAGGGCAGTTGAATTAAATCTAGCAAATTCAGGCATACCTAATTCACTTTCTTTTTTAGCTAATATTTTTTCCAACTTTTCACTTTTCTCTTTCTTCTTTTTCTATTTTTCTTTATTTTTTCTTTTCTCTCAATTTCCTTTTGAATTCTTTCTTTTTCTTCTTCAATCAACATATTTTCTTTCATGATAAACTCTACTTCTTATTTTATTTTCTTTCTATCCTTTTTCTCAGTTTTTTTATTTTAAATTTTATCTTTTGAAAATAGTTTTAGAGTTTCTAAAACCATCTTTATCAGAGGTATAATAGACCTTGGCTTTAGAGTAAAAAATAGAGGCTTTAGAAGTATACTTGGGTTTAGAGGATATAAACATCAAACAAAAGTGAGCTTGTCAGGTTCATCTTCAGAGGTAGAGTTTGAGATCAATTTTTCTTTTTCAGCCATCAGGACTTCTCTCTCTGTTATTATACTTGTATTTGTTCTTGTAATAATTTGCATCATTGACATGTTTTCCTCGACAATCCGTTGCAAAGTGACTAGGTTTACCACACCTATAGCATTTAGAACCCTCAGTGACCTTCTCTTCATCTCCTTCCTCTACCCTCTCTTCTTCCCTCTGATAATTTTCTTTTGTAATGCTTCTGATCAGAGATAGTATTCTAATATCTATCTCTAGAATTCCTTCTTTGATTGTTCCTCTTATCAAAAGGTCTTTTGACAAATTTTCTTGAGAATTCCTTAGTGATTAGGGACAAAGATCGTGCAAAAGCACTTAGATCAACATCTGAGTCAATTTCCTCTTCAAATTCAAATTCACTTGGAGGTATCATAAGTGCTTTGTTCTTTCCACTATTTTTCTCATATCCATCGGAAGGTGTTTTCTTTGTCTTCTTCTCTTTCTCCTATAAGACTAGACTCGGAGGTTCTCTATTACCTTATATTTTATTCTCCTCTGATTCTTGTCCAACCAATGTTCCATACGCATCATGCAAAGCCCAACCCGAATAGACGTGGACAATTGAGTCCATTCATCACTTAGACTTTTCAATAACACAAGATTGTTTCATCATTGGTTTTAACAATCCCATTTTTTTACACTTGTTAACCAATGTGTAGAAACGATCATGAGTACTCTATAGAATTCCCTCTGTTATAGCTATGAAGGAATGTCATTAATGCATTGAATTCTTATGTTTATTTTGGTTTTATTTCCTCCTTCTATTTGATTTGTCAGTTCATACTAAATATCCTTGACACTTGTACAAGAGTTTAGAGATCGAATATATCATTTGTAACTACCATTATAAGTAACTTTTTTGGCTCTACGAACAATCTCCACTTTGGCAACTGCTTCTTATCCCATAGACTTGTATGAATGTAGGAATTTCTTAAGTTATTCTTGTAGCTGGAACCCTTGGGATGGTAACATGAGGAACATATGGTTCATTTTGAGAAGAGATTTGTACAATTTGTTGTCTAAACCTTCTAGCAAATTAATCATCTATATCTTCCATTTTGGACATTCATATCTCACCAGCGTAGGTGGTTTTGTGAGATCCCACATTGTATGCAGAATTCCAATTGTAGTTTGACATGATTTTGTAAAGAAAATGCAGATTTAAATCTTCAAGTGATGAGATAAACCATTGTCTTCTTAGAATTGAGCTCGAAGTTGTAGAAAAGTAAAAGAAACAAGGTTGTATATAACTTTATGTAGATTTGAAGAAATTTGTCATGAAATTGAGAAAACGATTAATCTACTTAAACTTTTTCAAAGTGTTTATTGGTGAAAGTTTATTCCAAATACAAGGCATGAAGAGGCTATTTATAGGCTCTACAGGTTCAAGTCAATGCACTACCGAATGAAGATCTTTCCACCTGTAAAAGTATATAACAAAGTTTAGGTAGGAACAATTATAGCTCAGATCTTTAGAACCTTGATCAGACAGCAAAGTGTTAAAATTATGTGGCATTTGTTTTTTAAAAGGTGTTGAACTCTAAAGTTTGATTTCACTTATGATTTATAAGAGATGGTGCTGAAATCTGAAATCTGAAATCTGAATCAGTCAAACTGTTTGTTTTTACGTCGAAAATATGAAACCAGAAAGGTTACAAACGTGCATTAAGTTGAGACAATTTCTCATCATATCTCAACAATTTAACAAAATAAAACATCATAAACTACAAAAAACTGCCAGACCTAAGACGTTTCCAAGGAAAATTGATATGAATTGAATCAATCATTGCATACAATCTTCATTCTAAACGAAAATATCAAACAGACCCACATATGAAGTAAACAATGATTCAGATTGCATGAAAAAAGTTAGGGGCTGTTTGTTTCCCTCTTAATGGTGACATTAAGAGGAAGCCTCTTAATCGCTAAGAGGCAGAAGCTGTTTGGCAAAAAAATAACAACCTCTTAATGGTGACAATATCCTCTTAACGGTTCTGTGTTTAAGGTGCTCCTAAATGGTTCAGATGTAAGTTGTTCCATTTTTACCCTCCCACTTCTCCAGCCGGCTACTCATCCCACTCGATCCTTCCTCCTCCCACTCGATCCCGTCGTTCTCCCCGTCGTCTCATCCCATTTACAGACTCATCTCCCTYCTCCCCATCTTCTACCTTCTCACCATMTTTCCCCTCCTCCTCTCATCTGCCTTCACCATCGYCRTCGCCACCTTCTTCTTCACTTGGCTGGCCACTTTCAAGCTCCTCCTYGTCGYGTTGCACAGGTTCGCCGGTTGTCGCTCGACCGTCACCATCGCCGGCGACCTCCACCGTCTYCATCGCCGGCGACCTCCACAGCTTCCATCGYCGGCGACCTCCACAGCTTCCATCGCCAGTCCCTTAAYAGTAGCACARCTTCGATTTCAAGTAAATGCATAATGAAACTTCCATCGCCGGTCGCCAGTCCCTTAACAGTAGCACARCTTCGATTGTCGCCTCCATTAGGTTTTCGTTCTTTAATTTTTAGTTGTTAGGATAATGGTAATTTGTTCAGGATCCCACAATTAAAAGGTTAAAAAAGAGAGGGTTAAAATGGTAATTTGCTTTTATTCAGAAAACAGTTACCAAACAACATTATTTCATTCAGCACTTAACCATTCTGACCCTCTTAACCATTTTGACCTCTTAACTATTCTGCACTAAATCATTCAGCAACTGCCAAACAGCCCCTTAGACACCATAAATGATTGTTAGACACCATAAATGATTTATCTTCTTACCTACGAGAAAACCAAAAGGACTCCATCCATGCTTTTAAAGATTCAGAAATACCACAGACCCTAAATGGCTATAATTATGAGCATCATTACTCATTTCTTCAAGCATCACACAAATATGGACCAACTTCATTTCTTCAAGCATCACACAAACATGGACCAACTTCAGAGATAGAGAGCATTAGAGATCGGTACCTTACAGATCTGGAAACGACCAGCTTGAGCTTGAAAGATCGAGACTGTGAGATCGAAGAAAAGAGGCCGTGATTTTTTGAATGAAACAGCAGAGAGAGAGAGAGAGAGAGGGGGTAGAGAAGGATTAAAAGGAATTAAGGGGTTTTTCTACCCCTTAAAATTTCAGACGTAGGTAGGTAAGGGCTTTTAAGCTCTTATTTGAGACTCTTAATACCAAAAAGATCGAATCAGACTTCATAGGTATTTAAAGTTTTAATCTTGAAAAAACAAACATAGAGAGAACTTCAGAGGCAACCGTGTGAGTTCTCTGCAAAAGGCCAATCAGAGCTCTAAATGTTCTCTGAAATGTCTCCGAGCAACAATTGTTAGATTATCGAGCTTATCAACTATAGATTGAACCATTGAAAAAAGAGACTTCGGGTCCGGGTTGAAGGGCTTTCTCGGCCCTACCTTCATGGACGAGCCTTAGGCTGTTTGGTATACAAGACACCGGGCCCAAGGGCTTTTGGTTGGACCATTGGAGTAAGCGGATGAATCCTTTCTTCCAAACTCGAAAGCAACGTGATTTTGTTAAACAAAATAAAATCCAAACCAAGATTCATTTCTTTCCCATAAAAATGAAATTCAACTTTTATTTTCAAGGTCGCATATTTTTACATGGATTGTCCCTGCATGCATTTATCCACTCAGAAGACCCTCTTTTATTATCATTCCCTACATGAGACCTTTTCTAACTAAAAAGAACATTTAGAAGAGCATTCATTCCCTTCTGTCTGGTTGATCCGGAAGTTGGGCTCAAAACCACACCTTCTTGCCTGTTATACTTGAGCTCCTTCGCCTGCTCTCTTGAGATCTCATATGAGTTGGCGACCACTTCCTCCGGCAATGCCCGCAAGAAAGAAAACCGACCCGCAAGCTGTGTGGTTATGGCGTTGTCGTTTGTCTTGAATGCCACCCACTCGCACCCTTGCTCACCTGCCTTCTTCACCACCGCAAAGTTCTGTGGCACTACGATCAGCTGACCTTGTTGCACAAAGCCATCGAACACGGCGGTGCCGTCGTTTCTCACGATTTGCAAACGACTGTTTCCACTTGTGACGTAGATTATGCTGTGGGAGTTCAAATTATAGTTTGGTGCCAGCACCGCATTCTTCACGTAAGTCGGAAATCTAAGTTAGTATTTGAACTCATTCAGGTAGCCATTTCAGTTCCTTAATATTTGGACAGAATTATACCTTATAAAGGACTCCTTTTTCGGCACTAAGTTGGAGCCAGTTGAGGATGGGGAGCTTGTGACCGTTGAGACTGCTGAGGCGTCCGCCACGTGGGTTGTACACGTCGGCACGATCTGGGTCGGCGATGTTGGCCCTCAACTCGGTCGAGCATATGTTTTCCTCTATGCCGTTGCGTGGTGATGATCGTTGGTATTCTTGTTTTTCTGGGATCAAGACATCGAAGTTATCGGCTCTAACGATGAATCCACGGTTGTCTTTTTGCCCTTTTAGTTGGTTCACGATGTTGAATTCGACCTTAAAGACCTCCTGGAGGATCTGGTCGTCAAAGCCGTTGAAGATATTGGAGCTTTCTTGTTCATGAAGTTTCTGTTTCCCCCATCCACCGGAGCCGCCGGCATGCTCGCGTTCCGGTTGGCCATACCCTACTTGTTGGCTTTGTGGGTTCCCCGCCAGGAAAAATTTCTAACGACCATAAACCCAAAAAAAATGATCACTGGAATTTGCATTGGCAGAATACTATTGAACTGACTTAATCAACAGATTAAAGTTACCCTGAAGTTTCGATCGAGTTGGTTGGCCACATTGCTCGTATCACGAAGTACAATCAGAACTATTTGTGTGTCACCGTCATTGTACGTCCAATGAACTGCACCAGCCGGCAAAGCTAGTATATCACCTTCTTTGTATCGGAAAACCTTCTGGTGCCTGTCAAGAAACTGTTCTTTTCCTCTTCCAGCACCCTCCGATGATGATTCAAACGTTTCAGGGCATCCGGGAAAGGCGCTTCCCTGAATACCACTTCCTTTATCAAATAAACCGGTCAAGCAAAAGTTAAATTACAAGTTACACTGCACAATGTACAAGAAAAGAGCTGAAGAAGATGTTAACGGGTACCTCGGACGACATAGACGAGCTCAGGTGCATTTGCGTAGAATGGCAAGAAAAGTCCTTTAGTATTAATAGTATGACGAGCTACTTCCACACCGGCGCAGTCGAGTTCATCGTTCTCGTCGGAGACCCAGAACTCAGATACTCCGGCTTCCGATTGCAGAACACGGTTGGGTTCTCTGGCGCTGATTCTGTCGATCTGGCAGTCGGATCGTCCACGAAGACGTGACTGTTTCTGTTGCTGCGATCGCTCTAACTGAGCAAAACAACCATTAAAGAGTACAATAAAACAAAGCCCAAGAGGCAGAAGTCTAGAAGACAATGCGGAAGCCATTGTTGAAATGCAGTGGCATGAAATGGCGCAGAGGGTGGGTGTGGATTTATAATGGATATACGAGCATGAGGATCTTACACGTAACGAAAATGGTGGCACATTTATTCTGTTTAGGATCCTGCAATGTATACACGTTGAATTTTGAGGGTCTTATGCGGCTCAAAAGCGACAAAGCTATATTGTTTCTTGGTATTCAATGAACCTGGTCATCGTCGTCTCGCAACTGAACACTCGACTCGCAAATGGTGTACAAAATACGGCCAACCGGTTTAATCCACTAAACCCAACACCCAAACACCTCAATTAAACCCTACCTAATAAATTAAGCCGCGTTTGATTCGTTGAATATTTTTTTCTATAGAATGAAATTTGTTAAAAGAATTTAATTTTAAAAAAATTAGAATGAAATGTTGTCAGGTTTAACCACATATTTGGTTGACAAAATTGGAATAAAATCTATTAAAGAAATTAGTATATGTCTATTTGATTCACATAATGTAACTTTGAAATTAAAATGAAATTCTGATAAATGACTAAAATAGCCTTTTTGATAAATTAATTTTTTAAACTTAAAATATTTTAATATAAGAATTATTAATTCTTTTAATTTTTTTAAACTAGAAATACTTTAATAAAATAATAATTAAATATTCGAATGTGTAAAACAATATAAAAATACACAACTCAAATATAACCATAAACCAAATGATGTTACAAAATTGACATAAAATTGCTTCAAAATCCATCAAACATGTTCAAAATAATTACATGCCACCATCATTAAACAATCGTACATATGACGTCAAAATACCAAAGCATGTTCAAATACATGTTCCAATAACCATTAAGCATCATAGTTTAAAAAAAAAAGTTAAACCATCAAACACAACAATTCTTGCAAAATATACCTCATAAACTCTTCTCGAGCTTCTCCTTCATAGTTCCAAAAACTTAACACGGATTCAGGTTCATGTGTTATTTTTCTCAATGCTTTAAACTTTTCTATTGAAGTAAAATTCATTTTGGCGAGTTCAGAACCAACCACGGAAGTCTTTTGATGTAAATCTATCTCAACTTGCACCAACTTGTCCGATGATTTTAAAAGTCTATCTCCAGTACGACATCAGCATTATTTATTGCATCAACAACATGATCATCTCGACTCTTGCGCTTTCCTACTACCTTGAGATGTACACTCTTGATTTGGCATTTGGCTATCTTCTGTCGGATAGTCCGTGTTTTCATCAGATCGTTGGTCTTGAAAGGGCATCTGGCCATCTTCCATGTCAGTATTTTCTTCTAAACCATCATAGTCTCTAGCCTGATTTCCATGAGCACGATCTTTTCCAAAAACATAAGACAAGTCTTCATAATGAGGAAATGGTTTGTTTCTCCATTTTGAAGCCTCTTTGTGTACCTAAATTTGCAAAAGACATAGAAATGTTGAAAAAACAATTCTTAACATGGTAATATGTTCCTATAGGTAAGACTCCCAAATTGACGTCTCGACAGTCACACACATTTTAGAACTATCGTAACCCAAGCCACTTGTGTTCGTACCATGTAGCATATCATGTACGATTTGTCAGTCCTTTTCCATGGTCTTTATTCTTTACTTGATGTGTGGTTTACCTAATAAATTAGAATCAAGAAGCAACACTTTCAATGATTGTTCCAAATGTTGCAAGTATCCGGATTTAAAACCATTATCAGTTTTATATCCTCCAACATTGACCATATTCACCAATGCATCAACAAGTTTTCCGTCTTTGATTTTTGACCAATTTTAGTACTTACGGCCATTGATTTTATCCGCTATATCTAATATTAAAGATTAAATTGTACCATTATATTAAATAACGATAAAGATCAAATTATACCATTAAAATTAATAATGAAAAAGATGAAATTGTACCTAACATACATAATTTCCAACACAAGATGGGCAGATATAAAATGAAGCAGTAAAGTTCACAGGCACCTAAACTCATTGAAGGTGATTGGCCGACACTCTCACAAAATGCTCAAAAGGTTTCATCCAAGCACATAACATAGTACATAAAAACGATAAAGATGAAATTGTACCATTACAAACCATAAAAAAATCAAATTGTACTATTAAAAACCATAAAAATTAAATTGTACTATTACAAACCATAAAAATAAATTGTACTATTACAAACCACAAAAATTAAGTAGAAGCATTCAAATCATTAAACATACTTTGAGCCTAATTATTTCTAAATTCAGTCCACTAGGAGAGAGGCATCTACGGAAGTGATTTTATTCTCATCTTGGTTTTCAGTGTATTCGATTTCATTCGAGCAAGATATGTTTTCAAACGGATCAATTGGCATTTCTTGTCTTATAAAATTATTAAAAAGACAACATGCCATTATGACCTTAACTTTCAGTTCAACAGGTAGTATGAATTATCTTTTAAAATTCCCCACCTTGCTTTCAAAATACCGAAGCATCATTCTATAACATTTCTTGCAGAAGAATGTCTCATGTTGAAAAATTCTTTCGGCGTAGTTGGTTGGTGTCCATCACGCCACTCATTTAAATGATATATTTGACCTCTATAAGGGGCAAGAAAACCCTCTCCATTTGTATACCCACCAACTACTAAGTAATAATACGACTTTGGCACTTTCAACCCATTGGGCCTAAGAAGAGCATCTCGAAGGACTCTACTATCAACGGCTGACCCCTCCCATCATGCCAAGACATAGATAAACTGTATATCTTGTTAACACACCCCTAACACGTTTGTGGCAATATCATTCTATCGTGTTCTGTGTCTAGGCTTGTCTTCGAGTGGCACTAGGCACTTTATATATGTTCCATCTAAAGTTCCTAGACAGTTCTAGAACAAAAAAAAAAAAAACAGTCATTACACATTTTTAATTTACTACATGAACACCAATAAAGGTTTTAATTATATTTACCTTGAACCATTTCCATCTTCGATCAGTAGAGTCCTCACGAACAGGTTTGAGTTTGTTAAGTAAATGTGGGTGTAATCTATTAA
>NW_020202178.1:0-1527 GCF_001531365.2 Cynara cardunculus var. scolymus
TAATAATGATGATGATGATGCAACAACTGCGCATATTGGATCATTTGCTGATGACATTGCTATGATATTCCCTGAATATGCAACTCAACAAACTTGTCCCAGTCTACGATCATTATCCTTTAATGTTGATGATTATGATCGAATACTTCAAGATATATCTACTGGAGGAGATGAGGGAGTTTAAGTTGAAAAACAAGAGAGGTTGAGAGAACGGGAAGAAAAAGAACATGGAGAGGGTGTGAGAGGAGCAGAAAAAGAAGTACAAGCTCCTATCCAAACCGAAACAGTTAGCCGGGTACCCACATCTGCTACTGACATTCATGTGTTGAATGTTAGTATTGAACAAGACATAGCTAGCCCAGCTATGCAATTGCACACCCTTCCTATCCACTCAGTTGGTTCTCAACAACCAACTGTTTCAATTTCTCACGGGGATTTAGCACATATGCTAACTACTTCTCATTCGGAGAATGTAGTTATTGAAACAAGTAGGTCGCTGCCCCAGCCTACGCCTTTGATTCTGCGCACCTCGAGTTTAGAGCCCATACACATAGGTACACATGAGTCAGGAGCATCTGTTGCTCCAAGTGCTGTTCTAAGTGAACTAGCTGGAACGACCAGAGTGATGTCTGTTGACATATCACAAGGATAGGTCGGAAGTCCTACCAATGCTAACATTACGCCAACATTGAACGTAGGCACAGCAATTTACTCAACTGTTGTTTCAGCTAGTAATCTAAGTGATCCAGATTTTACCCGACTTTGTGTCACGGGAATATTTGGATGGCGCCCTAAAGGCTGTTCAAGAGAATTTTGATGCACAAATAGCTAGTCTGAAGATGTTGATTAAAGGGAAAGAGCAAGTTGTCGAAGAGCCACCTTCTGCGCCATCACCACCACCTGTACCAGAACCATCAGTACCGGAACTATCGGTGGACGAGCTGAAATCGTTACTTTACGCTAAATTGATGGCTGCTCAAAGCGAAGATGCCGAAGATGCAGACTTGGTCGGCCTTCTTCGTCAATAACTTGATACTAACCCAGTTATTCGAGCCTCAGAGTTCTTGACTTTTCAGGATGTAATTAGTGCTAATTTCTCAAAAGTTAGTCACTTGGTTACATCTAATACCCTAAAACTGAAACGTTCAATGGATGCTCTTGTTGAAAGAGTATTTGTACTTGAAGAAACTTGTAGATCTCAGGCCGAATCTCTTAAACGAAAACATGACGATCAGGATGATCCTGATAGTCATGAGGGGGAGATGAAGAAGCAGAGATTGGCTGAGACATCTGCACAAGGAGCAAGAGCGGGTGAAGAGTCAATTCCTCAGGATGTAAACATTGAATGTTCTGCCCTGGAGACTGTACGGGAAAGAATAATTGAGGCTATCGTGGTTGAAGAGGAAGAAGTGGAGGCAAGTCCAACGATCGAGCCAATGGTTGAAAAGCCGGCGGACTCCACAGTAGAAACAAGGCTGTTTATGGACTTGTCTGCCAACGTGGGATTCAACAGTACATTTTCTACTA
>NW_020202178.1:2083-24162 GCF_001531365.2 Cynara cardunculus var. scolymus
CGTTACAAGGCAGGATGGCCAGATCTGGAGGTTTAGTGAAGCTGATTTCTCAAACTTATACTTGAACGATCTCGAGTATATGTACTTCGAACTCAAGAACATGCAAATTAGAAAGGAAGGAGAACTGATAGCTCTGGAGGCGATTAAAAGATTCATTCGAAATCATGTCAAGCTGTCAATGATCATCGATGTTCAAATGGGTCTTGAAGACAGTCAGAAGATAACTAATCTCAAAAGACCAAATCAGGAGCTTGAAGACATTGATGGATATCCAGTCTATATGGTTCTTGAAAGCCCAGAGTTTGGAGTCATCTACTTGCTCAACTTCAGGTTAAAAAGTTCATGAGATTCAGCGAGCTAAACAAGTATTCTGATGGTACGATCAAGCTGGTAAAGAGGGCGCTGGATTCAAAGAGAGTCAGTGATGATAAGGTTGTGGAATCAGAACGTATGAGTTCCAAAGAAAGATACTTGCTCGTTAATGCTATTAATTTGCTCGAGGAGAAGTTACAATATAGAAATGCTHTRAGAHGGTTGGAGAAGATACTTGGACTGCGCAAAACGAAATTCACAAGAGTCCAAACTTGAATCCAAAGGGGGAGAATGTTGGGTTCAAGATTAGAGCTTAAAAGTTGTATTGAAGTTTCTCCTTAGAATAGTTTTACTTGTAATATTTTAGCCTTTACTTTCTTAGTATAAATAGGAAATTCCGTGTAATTGTAATTAGAGCTTTTGTCATTAATTCTGAAATCAAGATTTGGCTGATGTAATTCTCTCTCTCTCCAATCTAATCATTACTTACATCATTCTTATTGTTCATCATTGTTCATATCAATCTATGAAGATCACATCAAGATTTGTATGAAATCTGGACTCCACATGAAGATACAATGATTTCACCCAAATATTTAAACTCAATAAAACACCACCTCATGCATGTTTCATACTACATGCATACACGTATGAATTATATATGTCATGCTATCTTTTCACAATATGCATGATATCATGTTCATATTTCACATAAATGCTTCATGCATTTCTACTTAAATATGCACATTTCACATAATCYAAATAATAAACATRTATAATTTACCTCAACCCAGGTTGTCTCAGACCCGGATATAACAAAAATTGTATTCGTCTTGAAAGTTAATTTTGTATATAATTGTATTAAAGTCACCGTATTTGACTTTTCTCTAGATAGTTTGACTTTATAAAGGGTAAGTCCTTTGTATTTTGGGTAAGAGAGTTCATTTGTTAAAATCTGATTACGTAATAAAATTTGACCATGTTGTGATATTTGACTTTCTCTCTCAAACATCATCTTGAATGTTCTTACTGTTCATATCTTGAATCGCTATAGTTGAGTATTATCTTGAAGAATGATTACCAGGGAATAACAATTGGTATCAGAGCTGGAATGCAGTGAAATCACGTGAAGAAGTCACAACTTTTTTAACAAACTTTCTGGAATTTTAACTTATGTTCATCTTTTCTTCATTAGTGTTCTTCAAGTTTTAAGACTTTGATCTGAAATTTTTTCAAGTTTTTTAGTTTTTGATGTTAAAAATATGATCAAACTGTACGTATTTGATTCGTGAATCTTTGTTATTCACAAACTTTTGTGATTTGATCATCCATTTTCAAAATTTGATGAAATTAATGCTTTTAAAATTATTTTTGGTGTTCGTAAAAAGTTTTTAAAAAATTAGATTTTGATCCATTTTTTAATGAATTTTTTGTAATTTTGTGTTTGTTTGTTAATTTTTGATCGGATTATGATTTTTGGCTTGATTGGAATTTGTTAAATCGCTCATTTTTTTTAACAAAGTGTGACTGGATTCCTCTAAATCGCTCAAGGCCTTGTTCAAAGGCCCTAACAGTTTTTTGGCCCAGTCTTGTTCACATACAGTAGCTTTCATTTGTGTTCTTCATCGCCTAGTCCTTCATAGTCTCAACCAGATTTGATTTAAATCAGAGACACCTTTGAGCGATTTCTTCTAAATTGCACGGTTTTCTCTAACAGAGGCTTCATTGATCGATTTCGGTCCAAGTCAAGAACTTCGCTCCGCAGCCCCCATCCGATTTAGTAAATCGCAGACTGTCACCGGATTTCTAAATCGCTCGTTACATCGCTCAAACACCTGTCTGTATTAGGTTAAATCGCACGCTGTTTCAATAGATTTAGCCTAAATCGCTCATGTCTTTAATCGATTTCTACCCAAATTGATCAACAGCTTAGGCAAATTTTGTGGTTTATCGCATAACAAGGGTTCTGATTTAGCATGTTCTTCCCTCACAGACTTGTCTGATTTCTACTTGCATCGAAGATTTCATTGTCCGATTTATCCTAAATCGCCTGTTGTTCTAACCGGATTTCTCCTAAATCGCAGAAAGCTCGTCCGAATTTGAAGTTCATTGCTCAACAGTTCTTCAATTTGAAGTTCATCCGATTTGGAAATAATCTTTGTCCGATTTAAGTGTTCCTCGATTGACAGATTCATGACGACGACGTTGATTGACTCAACTGAGTTTGCTTGATAGATTGATGAATTGGAGTACGAAAACAAAACCTAAGGACCAAATCGCACCTGACTTGTGGTTCCAAATTAAGGCTTTGTGCAAGTGAAGAGTGGCTGTTTACTTTCTGGCGATTTGAATCAGTCGAATTTGACTTTGTACTTCTTTGATAAGATTGTTTTGGAAAGGCTTCAGCTTCATCACCAACAGCATCAATTTCTATTTGTCATTGCTATCTGTCTTGGGGCATGCGGTCAAGGTCGTTCTCTCCAAGGATTCTACTCCAATAGTTGGTGATGGGAGCACTCAAGGAACAATAGAAAAGCGTGTGGTACAAATTAGAAACCTTATTGGGAGCACTCAAGGAACATGATTTTATTTTGTATGAAAGCTGCCACTGTCTTGGCTCATTGGTGGTTATACATCAAAGGACTAACATAAATCTTTAACATGTCCTTGTTTGTCATTATTGCAGATTGATTCAAAAAGAGGCAAGGTTGTATACATAAGGATGCAGGACATGCTACTGGTGCGTAAGATGATCCGTGGAAGTTTCAGACCATCTACAACAGACTGAGTGAAGTACCATAGTGAATATGAGATCAAGCAAGCTACAAGCTCCTCTTGTAGTAGCCTAGTCAAGAAATCCCTGATGAGATTAATGCAGCTTTTGTTCATGAAGTTGATGGCATAATTACCAACTTCCAGATTCAGAGTGGAGTCTTTGTCCGATATGTAGAAGCCATATGAGATTGATTTGATGGTGAATTGAGGGTGATTGATTAATATTGAGGACTATTAATTGGGCGATTAGATTCATATTTGAGTTTATTTGTAATAGGCTTGAGCTAATTCATCCATAGGGGTTCTATTTTTGTATAAATCGCTCACAAGGTTAATTGGGTTACTTGACTTGACCAATTTCTTGTGAACCTTGGACATCCTTTTGTCTGATTTTGTTGTAACTCGGTCATAGGCACAACAGATATCTTGTAACATCGCTTAACTCTTTAGGCTTAGAAAATTGAATTGGGGTAGAATCAGTTAATTTGGTCTTGGACAATTGATTTGGGCTTGACTCTTCTTGGGTTCAAATTTTGTTTAGATTTTAATTTTTGGATCACTTTTTATCTGTTTTGATTTGTTGTTTAACTGTTTGAGAAATTTTTGAACTGTTTTGTGTCGCATAAACTGTTTTAATCAATTTTCATTGTCTTTGACTGTTTTTTATAGTTTTTTAACAGTTTTTTTAGCTGTTTTCAACAGTTTTGACTGTTTTTTTACTGATTTTATACAACTTTTCCTTGTTTTTTTCTAATTTCTCATCAATTTTTGTGTTTTTCTGTTTGTGTGTTTGAGCTTAACTGTTTTTTATTCCTTTAATCTGATTTCACTGCATTTGATCCGATTAATCAATCTGATTTTAAAATGGCAATTTCATTGGAGAGAGATAATAAAGAATTGAGAGAGATAATTTTTGAGTTGGAAAGGAAATATTTTAATATGTTTGATGAAAATTTTGTTGATAAAGAATTTATCAAAGAGCTACAAAGAGAAAATAAAACCTTAAGAGAAACTTCTGAAAAGGTTTTATCTGTTAAGACTTGTGAATTTTAGAGAACTTTGGACGAAGTAAGAAAAGAATGTGAAGTAGAATTGAAGACTTGGAGTAATGCAAATAAGGAATTGTTCAATAAACTTCAAGATCTGCAAAAAGTGAGGAATTCTTCTGACAAAGTTAATCCAGAGACAGAGAACTTAACTGGAAAACTTAATAAATTTGAGAGTAATTTGTGTGAGTTAAGAAATGAATCTGAAAAGGAGAAGAAAATATTTTCCAAAATAGAGAAAAAGTTTGATGTTGAACGCTTATCTTATGGGAATAAGATAAACTCTCTCGAGCTGAACGCAAGAATGTCGTTAAAGCAAATATCAGATTTTGAGCAGCTGATCATCTTGGAACATGCCAAGAATGATAAAGAGAAGAAAGACATCACAGAATAGTGTCAGAGCCAAATTCAGAAATTATCTGACAGCATTGCTCTAAAGCAGAAGGCTTTAAACGAAGAGAAGAAGCAATTTGCTCTTGAGAAGAGAAATACTACAAAGAAACATACAGCTATTGCTAAAGAGCTTGATGAAAAGAAAAAGTGGTTGACATCGCTTATGAGAATGAGAAAAGCAGCTCAGATGAAGAGAGAAGAGAGTTTATTAACCAGAAGAAGAAGTTTGAAATGCTCAAGAAGGAGTTAGAAGGTAAACTCCTAGATACTACAAAGAAATTGTGTGATCTGAAGACAGACTTTGAAACTGAATTGAAGATGAGAACAGAACTAAAAAATAAGTATGATTTAGTTACTGTGGAAAGAGGGCCAACTTTTACAGAAAGTCAAAGACTTTTCTTGTGCTCAAAGCTCAATTGGTTCTCCTTCTYAGTGTAAAACTAGCTTCTATGACTGTTCCAAATCAAACAGTTATTCAAGCAACCCTAAACAACTGTTTCTAAGAACTATTCTCATTCTTCTAATCAATATTCTCAAGGGTATGTCATTAGATCACCCAATTACTCTTCTAAGGTTAAAAGTATTTGGGTTAGTAAATATGAATCTGTTTCATCTCGTACCCCTGTTGTTACTAATCATCTTCCTTGTTTTGTAAGATCCACTGCTGATTTGCTTCATCTTAGCAAGAGAAAAATCATGTGCTCCACATGCAGAACAATTTATTTTGTGAACAAGAAGACATACAACAGATGGAGTACAAACAACAGATATCAGAAGGATTGGAAAGGTAAGAACATGTATGATTATAATAATTGGTATGGATCATATTTTGTATCTGATCATCCTGTTCAAAGTGCTAAAAAGAAAACATTTAATAGAAATAGATGGTTTGGAAGTTACAACATACCCCAGCCTGATACTAACAAAATAGGACCCAAATTCATTTGGGTACCAAAATCTATTTGATCTGATTTTGCAGGTGTGTCAATTTTGCGCTGATCAAAATATCATCCTATTGATGCACTAATGCAGGGGGAGTTGTAATTTGTTCTAAACAAAGGCTTCAGAACCGTTCTGTTCAGGACCCGTGCTTTACCTAGTGTGGTTTCTAAACACTCAGTTTAAGACCTGTGCCTAAAATGTTTCCTTTATTTTTAATTTTTGAGCTTAACTGAAACATTACTATAATCTAGTTTCTAGGGGGAGTCTCTAGAAGTTTTAAATAAATGTTTTTTTTGGAAAATGATATTTTTTAAGGAAACGAGTACATTTTCTGCACAGGTATTTCCTGAGATTTTACTTGTGTAATTTCTCGTCGTACATAACTCCATTACATGTTTCAACTATTCTTCAAACTGTTATTATCACGTCTCTTATATAAATCATTTTCGGTGATAATACACTCGTTTGTAATTGAAAGTTGTTTTCTGATTTTTTTTATCTTGATTGATATATATTTCATTTTTTAATCAGAATCTGTAAATTCGTTCTTACAGATCTTCATTCATTTCTCTCACATACCGAATAATCTGATCGTTGTCGCATCATTCTTTTATTGATTGTGCTTTAAAGCCAAATATCTTGATCAATTTTTTATCTGATCATTGTACTTTATTTGCAATAATATTCTTGATCAACCAATGTGAACAACTGAGCATACTGCTATTTAGGAGGACTGAGTGCTTAACATAAATACCTTTATGGAATGTCAGAACCGACAAACCTACCCAAGAGGACAACCATATCTGAGTGAGCTTTAAATACAAAAGGGTTTGTGTGCAGAGGTTAAAATGAAAAAGAGATGGGTAGTTGTTGTGAGATAAAATAATTGACGAGAGTTGTGTCAGGATTAAAAGAATACGAGGATCTTGTTCCAAACTTCTAAAATCCGGGCATATCACATTATCTATTAGTTCTCAATTCTTTCGAGACTAATATTGAAAAAGGCAAAGCCCAGGCCAATTCTTGTCACAACCCCACCAGCTACTCATTTATCTCTTAACAGATAAGTATTTCAATAATACTTAGGGCACGCAGCTCACAATCTATCAATTTCTCATTCGGAGAAAGTTGATATTGAAACGAAAGGATATATGTCCCCCCTCAAGTCTTTTTGATCACTAATTGAGTCTGATAAATTTGTGTAGTCCATGCGGTTTATCTTTTTGAGCCTAAATAGAAGCATATGTTGCTTTATCTTTCTACACTACACACATTTTTCATTTTATATGTTATTTTGCCAAAACATTCATAGATATGCTATTATTAAGCTATCGATGATTGAATGGAAGACCTGGTGAGATGAACATCATAAAGTCTCATATATACAGCACATTCATTGTAATGAGTATATATCTGTTATACTCATAGGCCAATCTTTTTATAAGATTGAAAACAATTTCATACGTTGAAATTGGTTGTTATCTTTCCATTCCCTTAATCTAAAAAGATTAAACAAGTGGATTTGAAAAGATCTACTTACAATTTCATGAATTGACGGCTTTGCCGGAAAATTTCATTCATTCTTCTGTATGATGTAATGATTCTCATTTCACCATAAGGAGGTGTATGTAATAATGAATGAAATGTCCAATTCCGAACATTATAAGGGGTATTTGTTGTAAAGATCAAGGGGGAGTAACTTCAATGATGGCAAAAGACTCAAAAGGAGTGCGATTGAAGATGATTACAAAAGATTATTCCGATGCTACAATGTCTGAGAGTTGTTGAATGTGAAGATCAATTTTACAACAGTTTGCTGATGAAGACTACCTTTAAAGCGAAAGTTTGTTAAAATTCAATTCTGAAGATTGTTACTGTTTTTGTTCTAAATTGTCAAAAGAAAAGATCATCACTGTTCGAGGGGGAGAATGTTAGAAGATCTTTCTCAACAAATGATTGTCTGAAGATTTCAAGTTGGAGATTGTTTTAAAGAAGACATAGAGTGCTTAAAGCAACAATGTTCAAACGAAACTCAAAGCGCGCAAATTCTTTCAAGTCTGAATACAAAGGGGGAGAATGTTAGGACTGAAATTCAGTGTAAAATTGTATTCGTCTTGAAAGTTAATTTTGTCTATAATTGTGAAAGTCACTGTGTTTGACTTTTCTCTAGATAGTTTCACTTTGACTTTTAGTGTTTACTTTGACCTTATATAAAGTGTAAGTCCTTTGTATTTTGGTTAAGACAGCTCATTTGTTAAAATCTGATTACGTAATAAAGTTTGACCATATTGTGAGATTTGACTTTCTCTCTCAAACTTCATCTTGAATGTTCTTACTGTTCATATCTTGAATCTGCCATAGTTGAGTATTATCTTGAAGATTGATTATTAGGGAATAACACCTAGACCTCATCTGGAAGAAGAAAACTACTCTTGAATTCGTGTTTAGGTTAGGCGAAAAGCAAAAACCAGATTTTCCTATTTTGTATACAACTTCACCCTTCAAAAGATGTAGGCTTGAAAGTGGAGCCATAACTCAAAGGTTAAAATTTAAAAATATCTCTTATTTTTCAAAATGTATGCCTCAAGTTGATTTAAAAAGCATACAAAAGACAAATGAGATTTTTTGTTTTGGCTCTACAAATCTCGAACATCTTACGACTAAGAGTGAGGTTGTCAAACCTGAACAGGATGAAATCAAGAGTTCATCCACAGGAAATTTTCTTAAAACTCTGGATCCAAAATTATTGGATGACTTCACATAAACGATAAGACAGGTTTTCGAGCAAGATTTGCTTGAGGCCATGATATATCCTCCTAAAAGTCATGTAGATTCTTCTGAGAGTAACTCCTTGGATACTTTTGAAAGCCTTTCAACACAAAAGACGGAAGAAGCCTCTAGCTCATGTATCCGAGAATCTCAAGTTCTTAATGATACCTATGTTTTTCGATATTCTCACAAGGATTTTATTGACTCTGACTCTGAGTCAAAGGTGGACTCGTTTAAGGAGCAAGTTGAGACAGAGATTGTATCCAATGAACCAGAGGTTGCAAAACCTTCTAATGAGAAAAAGATTATCCTTGGTTCTGGCCTTGTAAGCATGACAACAAGTGCTAAATCCGCTCCCAAGTTTGAATACAGGGTAAAGAGTACAAAGTTTGTTTCCTCTGCATCGAAGGGCTCTAATTCAAAATCTAAGCCAATTAAGTTCACTCCGGAACAGAAGGGAAAATCCACTGCCTGCTCTAATTTTAATTCCTCTGTTTTAGAGAGGCCTCTAAAGGCCAAAGGATTAGGAAAAAAGAAATCTGAGAAGATTCATTCAAAGTTGTCAAAACAATCAGATCTAGATAGGAAGTTTGTTAGAACTACCAATGCTAGGAATGATTATAATAATATATTCTTCGAATCTATTAAATCATTTTGCCATTCAAAATTTGTTCATAATTGTGAATGTTTCTCTCTGCTGCATAAGTTAAAGCAGCATTTCTCTGACCCTAACTGTATTCTCTTTGGGTCATCAAGGATGAAATCCAAGAAGACCTAGAAGAGAAAGAAGGCTCCTAAATCCAAGTCTGGTAACTGAGGTGATGAGTTGAAGCCTCTCCATAAGCCTAAAAACCAATCTTCTATCCCTAATCATCGAGGACCCATTATGAAATGGGCACCTAAATCCCTATAATTTGTTTTGCAGAAGCCCCATGTGGACATTTGGTATCTTGACTCTTGATGCTCGAGACAAATGACCGGCAATAAGAGGTTGCTCTCATCATACAGAGAGAAAATTGGAGGAAAAGTAACTTTGGGGTATAACATGCAATGAGAGATAAAGGGATATGGAGATCTTCTACATGGTAAGGTTTATGTCTCTAATGTTGCTTATATCTCTAAGCTTAAACATAATCTTTTGAGCATAAGTCAACTATGTGATTTCGGATACAATGTCATGTTCCAAAAGGAAGCTTGCTCCATTATGTCAGAATCAGGTCAGGAGTTGCTAAGAGCCAAAAGAAAGGGAAATCTATATCTCATGAACTTCTCACCAAGAGATAATTTAGAGACTCTCTGTCTCGTATCTCGTAAGTGTGAAGAAGATTGGCTCTAGCATCACAAACTGTCTCATTTAAATTTACAAAATATAGAGAAGCTTGTGATGAATAATTTGGTTGACGGACTTCCTACCATAAAGTTCGAAAAGGACCATCTATGTTTTGCATGTGAAATGGAAAAGCTCAAAAGAGCATCCCACAAAACAAAGACAAATGTGTCATGTGTCAGACCTCTACATATGGTTCATGTGGATCTTTGTGGTCCAATCTCTGTGCAGAGCTTGTCTGGTAAGAAGTATATCCTAGTCTTAATTGATGAATACTCACGATATACTTGGATTGAGTTTGTAAGGCAGAAATCAAATGTCGCAGAGCTGTTGATCAAGCTGATGACCAAGATTCAAGTACTTCCACAAAGCAAAATTCAAAAGTTGAGAAGTGATAATGGAACAGAGTTTAAGAACGCAAAGATTGATGTGTACTTAGACATAGAGGGCATAACTCAGAACTTTTCTGCAGCAAGAACACCACAACAAAATGGTGCCGTAGAAAAAAAGAATCGAACTCAGGTCGAAGCAGCAAGAACCATGCTAGCAAGCTTAGGTCTTCCAACCCATTTTTGGGCTGAAGCCATCTCTACCGCTAGCTTTATTCAAAATAGAGCAACGGTGGTGAAGAGGCATATGAAGATGCTTTATGACTTAATCAACCAAAGAAAGCCTAATGTTAAATTTTTGCATGTCTTTGTTTGCAGATGCTTCATCCTCAATGATCGTGATCAACTTGGCAAGTTTGATAAGAAGGCCGATGAAGGCGAGTTCCTTGGTTTCTCCATAAAAGCCAAGGCATACAGAGTCTTCAATCAACGAACCAAGACTGTCATGGAAAGCATCAGCGTCACATTCGACGATAAAGAACAAGTGACATCAGAGTACCTTAGCTTTGGACTCGAGCTTAACTAGTGGACTTCCAATTCTCAATTGAAGTCAAGGGAATTGGAACTCAAGATCTTATTTGAAGACTTCTATGGCAATGAAGACATCTCTATACGTGCACCAAGAAATGAGTCTACCTGTGTAAGTGAAGAACCACAAACGACAAGTACATCTGACTCTAGTCTTTCACACACCTCTGCATCCTCTGGTGATCATGCTATTCCACAACCATAGAAAACAAGCTCTGCATCAGAGCCCAGTTCCACAGAGCCAGAGCACAATACCTTTGGTTCTGCACATGGTTCTTCTGTACCATCATCCGAGGGGGAGCAAGCAGAACCTTCTTCGCCATCAATGATCTAAATGCCTAATATGCCTATGGAACGTGATTACACATCCCTGACCTCTGTATCTGTCCCAACAACAAGATGGCCAAAGGATCATCCTCTTCATCAGATCATTGGTGAACCTTCAAGCGGTGTAAAGACAAGGGCTGCCACGACTAATGAATGTTTAWTCGTAAACTTTCTAAGCATGGTAGAGCCTAAGAAAGTTCATGAATCCCTACAAGAGCCTAGTTGGGTAGACACCATGGAAGAAGAGTTCCAACAATTTGAAAGGAATAAGGTATGGACTCTTGTACCTTTGCCAAAGGATAAAATTGCAATTGGTAGTAAATGGGTTTTCAGGAACAAGAAGGATGAGGATGGGATCTTCGTGTGAAGTAAAGCTAGGCTCGTAGCAAAAGGCTATTGCCAGGAAGAAGGCATAGATTATGACGAGACCTTTGCCCCAGTAGCAAGGCTAGAAGCTATACGCTTGTTCCTAGCGTTCTCTACTCATAAGGGATTCTGACTCCATCAAATGGACATCAAGTCAGCCTTCTTAAATGGTAAGCTAAAGGAGGAAGTCTACGTTCAACAACCTCCGGAGTTTGAAAGCTCCACACATCCAGAGTACGTTTATCTCTTGGACAAAGCTCTGTATGGACTTAAACAAGCACTTCAAGCCTGGTATAAACGTCTCTCATCTTTTCTCTTATCAAATGGTTTTGAAAAAGGTAAAATCGATACTACTTTGTTCATTAAGAGGTATAAAGGTGAGATGCTTTTAGTACAAATCTATGTGGTCGACATTATCTTTGGTTCAACAAACTAGAGGCATTGTGATAAGTTATCTGCATTGATGAAGAGCGAGTTTGAAATGGGAGAATTGACATTCTTCCTCGGCTTGCAAGTAAAACAAAGGAAGGATGGTATTTTCATTAGCCAAGCTAAGTATGTCTCTGACATATTAAAGAAATACCAACTCCACAACTCTTCCACAATGAGAACACCAATCGCTATGGGAACTAAGCTTGACATAGATCCACCTGGAAAACTAGTGGATGTTAAGACTTACCGTGGAATGATTGGATCACTACTGTACCTCACGGCTAGTAGACAAGACATCATGTTGGCTACATGTCTCTATGCTAGATATCAAGCAAACCCTAAGTAATCTCACCTTTCAGCTGTGAAAAGAATCTTTAGATACCTAAAAGGAACTCAATTTTTGGGTCTCTGGTATCCAAAGTATTCTGGTTTTGATCTTATTGCATACACAGATTCTGATCATGCAGGATGCAAACTTGATCGAAAGAGTACATCAGGGAGTTGCCAACTACTAGGAGACAAGCTCATAAGCTGGACCTCAAAGAAGAAAAATTGTGTCTCTACTTCCGCAGCTGAAGCAGAGTATGTAGCTGCAGCCAGTTGCTGTTCCCAAATTATATGGATGAAAACTCAGCTGAAAGACTATGGCGTTGAGTTTGACAAGATTCCAATTCTGTGTGACTCAGAAAGTGCCATCACAATCACAACCAATCCTATACAACATTCCAAAACAAAGCACATCGACGTATGCTACCATTTTATCAAGGACCATGTAGAGAAAGGTATGATTGAAATGTTTTTTGTTAGTACAGACTCACAACTTGCTGACATATTTACAAAGGCTCTTGATGAAAAGAGGTTTACCTTTTTGGTTTGCAAGTTGGGTATGCTAAATCTTTCAAATTAAGATAGAGCCTCTGTATGTACTATATAGAGCCTCTGCATCCCTTAAGCATAGTTTTGTTTCGTTTTTAAGTCTTGATCACTGAGACATAGCCTCTGCATAGTACATGCAGAGCCTTTTGCTCAAGTTTATTTTGTCTTGTGATACAGAACCTTTGTATAGTACATACAGAGCCTCTGTACCTTGGTTCTCATGCTTGTGCAATACTTATCAAATATGATCCAAGCATAGTTCAAGGGGGAGTAGATCAAGCAGAGCTAGATTCGAGGGGGAGCATTAAATCATGCATCATACAGTGCTTCTATATGTACTATACAGAGCCTCTGCTTCAAAACTTTTATGATTATAGGACAGAGCCTCTGTATGCACTATACAGAGCTTCTACCTCTTAACATATGAAGTTTACCAAACAGAGGACATGTATAGTACAACCATGAGTCTCTGTATGAGGTTCTAAGGTATATTATTTTTCTTTTATGTAATACTATGGTTTCATTTTCAAACTCTTTAAAGCAATTTAAATACAACAACTCTGTACTCCCATGCAGAGCTTTTGTTAAATGGTTGTTATTTCAAACAACCCAGAGTATCTACACTTGTTAATTTCTCTCAAGTTTTTAAAATATATTATTTTAATAAGAAGGCGTACAGTTCATATTTTTTTAATTAGCTGTCATCTAACTAAGCATCACCGCCTGTTCTTTTAAATTTTCAAACCCAGGATGCGCCATTTGCAGCTGCCAGGCCAGGTGGCAACTCCCCACAGGTGATGAGAAAACCGCTTCAGTTTTCTGACGATTGGGGCGCCATTCACTCGAGTGCTTTAAATCTTTTCTATTTAAACAAATCAATTTCCCCCAACTTCTTTTTTACGCTTACAATGATTTACAAAGAACTCGTCGCCTTCAAAGCTCCAAAACCGCCATGTTTTCTCTTTCAAGCTTTCAAAAATACTTTCTGGAACTACAATCGATCAAGGAATCATCATCTTTGTTCGTGAAGTAAGTCATTCAAACCCTTTCTTCAACCTATTTTAAGAATCAACAATCGATCTTGAAAACCCTAACTTTACAAACCCTTTCTTTTCATCTAAACCCTGCAACAATGTCGTCCTCCGAACCTGGAAACTCGAAAACCCACACTACAACCCTCAAAACCATTAAGGAAACTAGTCAAAACATGGTTCCGCTTCCACTCAAACCAAATAACCATGCCCTTTAACTTTCCCTAGACAGCTTTGATTCCAAATTCCACCCTATTATCGACATTCTTCAACACCACTTCTTAAACCCAGCCCTGACGAACACCGATGATCTTGTACCTAAAAGATTCATCCAAGAATTTTGGCAAACCTGCTCCATAACTGACTCCCAACGAGGGATTGTCGGCAACTTTTATGTGCCGTCTTCCAAGGAGTTTATCAATGTTTGGATTTCTAGGTCCCTGTTCTCAAGAGTTCTTCAAATCCCCACCAAAACGGCCTAGGGCTTAATGAAAATCCCCCTCTCCCATCTGGGGATGAAATCGTCTCTTTCCTAAAATTATTGGGGTACAACAAAGCTATCCAGTACACGTCTCAATACCGTCGCCAATACCTGCCCCCAATGTGGAACATCATGTTCACATTGGTAAATCGATCACTGACAGGGAAGATCGGGAGCTTAGACATGTGCTCCACCAACATCCTCCAGATCCTCTACGGCATCTTCTTTGATTTATCCTTGGACTACTCCTTGATACTCTACACAGAGTTCAAGACTGTTGTTGCCAAGAAATTCCAAGAGATGGCCAAAGGAAAAGAATTACCATCTCTATTGTTTCCCCGTTTCATGGGTCTTCTCCAAAGACCCGTGCTCGACGACAACAACATAGACGTGGGATGTCTACCTATGCACAAAATGAATGTGCTCACCCACTATAAGCCCACCGTCAATAAAGAAGGCTACATGTCAGAGAGGCCGATTCCAATGAAGTTGTTTGCTTATATGAAGACCAGGGAGGTTAGAAGAGCATACAAACGTGCACTAGAACCAATGCCTCAAACCCCGACACGCATAAGTCTAGCCCAAGAGTACCAAGGAACAGAGGACACTCTAAGGCCTCAGGTAGAGGAAGAGAAGGTAAGGTTGGCAAAAGAGAGAGAAAAACAGAGAAAGAGAGAGGAAGCAACGAAAAAAGAGAGTAGAAACGGAGAGAAAGAAGAAGAAAGAGGAGGATCGGCCCGAGCAAGCGAGACTAGTAGAACTTGCTCGTCTGCGAGAAGAGGAAGAGCAAGCAGAGAAAGCTCGACAGGCAGAGATTGCTCGCCTCAAGGATGAAGTAAGACTAAGAGCAGAGGGAGAAGCCAATCAAGGCTTAGAGCACTTCTCTGGCTCTGATAACGAAGATGACCAAGAGCAATTCGATGATGCTGCTGAGTCATACACTTCAAGTGGTGAAAGTGAAGAAAGTGAAGAGGGAGAAGAGGAGAGTAAAGAGGCAGAAAAGGAAAGTGAAGAGGAAGAAGACGAAGGTGAGGAGGGGGAGGTGCAAAAGCTGCTCTGCCTCAGGGTGAGCCAGAGCAGCCTAGGGTAGTAAATAGGCACATTAGAATCACTAGCCCACCTCCCAGTGCAAACATATCATCTGACTCCAGTGGTCGAGACCTGGAGATCATTGAAACAGAGGTGCACACCTCGAACCTCAACCAACCAAACTAACCAGAGGTCGCATCTGCCTCTGGTTATAAAAGCCAAAGAGAAACCACACCCCAGGGATCACCCTCTCAAAAGGGTGAAACCTTTGATTGAATAAGTGATATGTCTCCCCATATCACGCCACTATCCCATACAGAGGAATTCGTTTCCTCTGCACATAGAGATTCCCCACCTTGTTCAGAGCAAGGGTTAGTTGTACAAGACATGGATATTCTAGACAAATCTCCTTGTCCACTCATGAAGAGTCCTCTGGTCTGCTCTGAACTTGCCTTGGATACTCCTTATGACAGAACAACAGTAGTGAACTCTTCTCAAGGAGAGCCACGAGGATCTGTTGGAATCCTTCCTCGACCAACGTCAATCAAGTCGAGCAAGAAGGTGTCCTTGGAACAAGGACTAAATCTGGCCCATGTGTTGAGCCAGAGGTTACACCAATAGCCTATGTCGCAAGAGAAGAGTTTCAATCTCTTGCCACCTCTTTGATGTGCTCCTTGAAAGAGCTAAAACTCAATATGGCCCGTGTAGAGCCATCACCTTCTGCATTTTCTCTGGATGAGATACGAGCATCCTTAGTAGTATTGAGGGTTGAATCTTTGATAAATGCCTCTCGTCTTAATAACCTTCAGGAATTGACGGCGTGAAATGTAGAGGCCTTGCAAAAGGTCATAGCATGTATGTAGAGGGATGAAGCTTCCACTTCTCATAACACACAGGCGCTCATCCTTCTCAATGTACTTGTCGATTATGTCACTCAGGGCACAATGAATGCTCTAGATGACAGACTTCTACAGAAGGTGGCGAGTTTCACATCGGAATTCAACAGCAAAGCCACAGGGGCAGCATACTCCATCAGATGTTCTCTGGCTGCCTTCAACTAGCGCACGGACATGGAGATCCAACGAGTTAGGGACACAGTGGAAGAGCTTCTCAAACTGTTTAAGGCAAAAATCAAGTCCATGCCTCAAGCAGAAAAGCAGAGGCCAAAAAGAAGAATTGACCCAACTCCGTGTGTCGAGGCGTTCAAAAGAAGAAGGCTTGACGATGATAAGGACCCAGACCTGACTGGCCCTCAAAATTGTCAAGAGGGGGAGAAGCATTCAACAGCCACTCCAAGTATTACACCTACGGATGCCCCTTCTGTACCATCTACCTCTGTCCCACGCCAGTCAGAGCAAAATCATTCGAGACAGAGAGCTCAAAGTCAGCTAGCACCAGAGAATGTAGAGGCACTTCGTAAGGGAAAGATGCCCATGGCATCCTAAGTAGAGCCGACTGAGAAACAAAAGAAGAAAGACATGATTGATCTCCTATCAGTCTATGACTCATCTAATTTAGAACCTGCTCTGTCTTCCTCAACAGAATATGCCATATACACCGCTGCTTGAACAACAAGAGGGCGACAAGAAGAGGTGGTAGAAATGAATGTGGCCGATTCTACACTCTTGGCCATTCCTATTGACATTCCTCTTGAAAACGTCACCGTAGCTGCTCCTACACCATAAAAGAATACACACAGAGCTAGGGTCCCTACTCAAGGGACCAGAGTAGTAACTCCGGCTATGAGGCAGAGGGTCCCTGTCAAGAGCAGAAGAAGAAGGCACAAGCAGCAGGCCAAAATAAAAGCATCCCTCTGATCAAGTTCAAAAGATCAAGGATAGCATGGACGCAATGATTAATCCTACACCCCTAGACAAGCTGATAAAGGACAAGGAACACAGCAAGGTCATCTACCAATTACTTTACAACCTGTGAGAGGAGACACCGGTCATCAAGATCAGTCTCCATCCAATGGTCCAAGAGAATATCAGGCAGAGGTTCCTAAATCGTTACACACAGCCTATCTCTGCAGTCCACTTTGTCGATGGAATCAAGCAAATCCTCGACATCAAGAAGTGTACCTTCGTGCACAACCAGATCGTCTTCCATGAGTATACGATGGAGTGGTCTCGCGGACAGATCTACAGGTTCACAGATTGTGACCTTATAAATCTGAATATGTGGGATCTTCTATCTCTGTATTTTTCACTGATCATAAGAAGGATAAGGGGCTTAAATATGTTGTGGCCAACATTGCGATACGACAAACTATGACAGACGTACTCGACTTCAAATGCAAGTTTGATTTTCAACTAGCTCTGAATCTGGGAGTGGATCAATGACTGTCGCTGCACCAAATAAAGATTTGCAGAGCATCAATAGCATTCCCTCTTGGACTGTGTTGGTGGAACCAGAAGTGGGAGTGGTATTTCGAAATGCACAAGGAAAGAAGATCATTTTTCGAGATAACCAGAACTACAAGTATTGAAACTCTACTATGTGCTACATCAGAGATAACCTAATCAAGAGCATAGACAACTCCCCAGGAGCAAAGGAAAGGGCAAAAATCATCCTAAGGTCAATACACAACATGCTGGAGTTTCAAGAACTTCTTAGGAGGTTGATAAAACTTCAAAACATCTAGACCTTATTTTTTATGTAAGCATTTTTCTATCTTTTTAGTCAATGTAATTTCATTTCTATCGTATTGTACTTTTTAGATAGTGAATGTAAAACAAAGGTTCCTTTTAACCACTGGCTTCTATTAGACTTGTTTTTCAATTCAAGTAAGAGCCTGCCTTATTTACACTTAGGGGGAGATTGTTAGACCCCAACTTGTGAAAGTGTAAGTAAGAAGTATCTTACTCTAGTCAATAGGACTTAGTCTAGTGAAGCGGTCTAAACTAAGAGCTCTTATGCAGAAGAGATCAAGAACCAGAGCTCTTACTCAAAGAGTGAAGATTAACTTCATATAGAGCCCGCACTCCATCTCCGTGGACGATCAAAACCTATGTGCAAAAAAGCATAAGCATTTGATGCAAAGCAACAACTCCAAGACACAGAGTCTCTGCATATGAAAACCCTCTGCATAGTACATACAGAGCTTCTGTATAGTATATATAGAGCTTCTGTATAGTACATGTAGAGCTTTTGGTCACCTTCTCCAGGGAACACGCGTGCGAGTCTAGAGATTCTCGCAAGCGTCTAACAGATTTGAGGAGGCTTGATAGTCTGCTCCGTATTTCAAAAGAAGTCAAAGATAAGAACGCAGACTCAGCAACTCAGAGATTCAAGCCTAAATTATGGCATAGTTGTTAGGACTATTCGTATATAAGGAGGCTTCCTCCTCAGGTTCCAATTACCTGAGAGTGTTGACTTATATTATACCTAATTATTATGAGATTACGTTTTTAGATTGATTGTTCTTAACTTTCATATAATAAAAGCATTCGACATATTCAAATCTTTTCATTGTTCTTATATACACTTTGAATATTTCGGTTAATCATTCTTGATACACTGTTTGTTTTGATTCTTATTATTTATAAACTGTGTTTTTTGCAAATTAAGAGTATCTAGGTTCCAACAACTTTTGAAAGGGTATGGGTTTGTCCTTTGTGTGTATAAGGATAAGACAAAACAATCGTGCCCAACAAGCTTCTTTTGATCGCTGAATGCTGGAATAACCTGAAGGTCTTTTCAGCATTCGCTGAAGCTTGGGCAGTCTTTACACAACTGTAGAATAGGTTGTAATCACTGAATACCGCTTCAGATCACGTACTCACCAGTCTCTAATCTTCAGTTTCAGTCTTTCACTTTCACTGAAGGTTCTTTGGTGTGAGTTTTGTCTTCTTGAAGTATTGTTGTTGTTGATGGATTTACATTATATGTTCTTCAGCGATCACTGAACAGACTCAGTGATGATCGTTGGAACTAAAACACAAAAATATAAAATACTTCGTATAAGGTAAAAAGGGTTATCATTGTTGGGTTTGAGTAAGAGCTTTAATGTTGTATTCAAGTTTCTCCTTAGTTTACTTACCTTGTAATAGTGTAGCTTTACTATTTTCCTTAGTATAAATAGTATTTTCATTGTAATTGTCATTACCAAGTAATTAACAAATTGTAATCAAGGTTTGAGCTGTAATTTTCTCTCTCTCAATCAAATCAACCTTTGATGATATTCTCTCTACTATTCTATTCATCTTGATTCTTGAAGATCTTATCATGTTTGTATGAATCTTGGACTTCACAATTGGTGCCAGAGCAGACTGCAGCAGTTTTGATTTGAGGATTAAACAATTTTTGCACATTTTTGCATGAATTTTTGAAGATTGATCGATCTGGGTCTATGATGTTCATCACTGTTCTTGAGTGTTCTTCGTCCAGATTGGGTTTTTGAGCCTAAATTGGTTATTTTTTGCGTGTTATTTGAAAAGATTTACATCGCTAGATTCGTTTTTGTATTTCGAACAACTTTGGTTCACACTAATTTTGATTTTAATCATGTTTTGAACATGATTTAATCGATTTTTGAGTTTTCGTATTCTGGAAAATGTTCTTCAAAACTCATATTTTTTCATGTTTTGATCCAAATTTTTGGTAAAAAGTGTGAAATTTTGTGTTTTTGGTTGAATATTAGCCTGCTTAAGACTTGTGCGATTTAGGGTGTTATCCGCTTAATACTTGTGCGATTTAACATCCGTGTGATTTGAGTTGTTTGTTATAGGTTAATCCGGACAACACTTGTGCGGATAATCAAGCGATTTAGCCAATCTGTCTGGTAAATCGTTGATAACTTGAACGGATTATTGAGCGATTTAAGCAATCCGGCTGGTAAGTCATTGGTAACCTGAACGGATTAGTGGGCGATTTACCCAATCCAACTGGTAAGTCGTTTAAGTGTTGTGCGATTTGGTAAGCGATTTAGAGAATCCGCTTGGTAAGACTTGTACTTAGTGCATTTRTCTATTTGAGCGATTTATATTTTTGATCTTACATTCTTTGGTGATTGAATCGATATTGACTTTTGATCGATTTAATTCTTTGACTTTTGATTGATTTGTATTAGGTCTTATACGTACTTTGACTTGTTGACTTAGTTGACCTTGACTTGTTGACTTTTTACGTCCGATTTTCATTTTGGAATTTTGATTAAGTGTTGAAAACATCCGATTTGAGAATTTTAATTCAAATTAATTTTTGTGCCTTATCCGTATTACATTTTGCTTAATCCGCCTGAATTTTGCATAATTGTTTAAATTTGGTTAAGTGATTTGTGTGCGATTTAAACTTGTTCGTTGTCCGGACTTCTAATCCGGATAACTTGATTGAAAAAGTCTATCTTTGTTGTCCGGACTTTCAATCCGGATAAGCTTGACCGGATTTCTAATCCAGATAAGCTTTTGTGCCTAAATTTTTGTAAGTACTGAATGTGTGCAAAGTTTTTGTTTAGAGTTTATCATATATATTTTTGTAAACTAATCCTTTAATTCAAACTTTGAACTGTAGTTGATCCTATTTCATACAAATTGATACTATGAGTTCACGAGAAGCAATGGCTATTGGTACTGATACCAAGCCACCTGTTCTGTTTCGTGGTGATTATAATCAGTGGAGAGATAGATTTCTGAACTTTGTTGAGAGAATGAAAGAAGGAGATCTGATTATGAAATCTTTAATGGAAGGTCCTACAGAATTCTTCCTAGAGATAGATGTTGATGTAGTAGAAGGCATACCTGTTCAAAAAGTACCCAAACTAAAGCATCAATATTCATCTGAAGAAAAAGAGAGAGCCCATGCTGATGTGCTTTGCAAGTCTTATATGATGCAAGCATTGACTAATGATATTTACACTAGTATTGACAGTCATAAATCATCAGGTCGCAGCATGTGGATTCAAATTGAAAAGATGATGATGGGTTCGAAAGTGGAAACTCAGCTGAAGATTACTAACTGTATTTCAACTTATGAAGCGTTCAAGGCTAAAGAAGGTGAAAGTCTTGATGATCTCTATAATAGGCTTGCCAGACTGCTTAATGAGTTAACAAAGAATGGAATTTCTAAAACTACAATAGAGATAAATGTTAAGTTTCTTAACAATCTCCAGTCATAGTGGAAACCATTTGCAAATCATATCAGGTTCAATAAACAGTTATCTGAAATCAATTTTCATGAAATCTATGAAACTCTGAAACAAAATGAGCAAGATGTTTTGGAAATCCGAAATGCAAAGAAGAAAGAAAAAGAAGTTGCTGATCCTTTGGTTCTTGTATCTGAGAGAAAGGAGAAGAAATTAAAAAGCAAATATGGAAAGCAAGTCAAATAAGTTAGCCAGTCAAGTGAGTCTGAAAAAGAAGACAGTAACAACTCAGATTCAGATTTTGAAATGTCAGAGATCAAACAGGCAATGGCAATGCTGACTAAAGCATTCCAGAAGAAGTTCTCAAAAAGGCCACACTCGAACAACCAAAGATTCTCGTCAGGCTCAAAATATGAATACAAAGACAAGTTTGACGAGAAGAAGAAATATGAAGAAAAGAGGTTYGAGAARAAGTATGAGAAAAAGCCGGAAGAAAAGAAGAAATTTACCAAAGGCGTAGCTGATGAGAACACAAAGTGTTATAACTGTGGTAAGCTAGGCCATTTTGCTGTAAATTGTAGGAAGCCGRTAAATCGAGATACCGACTACTACAAGAACAAATTTCTTCCGTCCAAACAAAGAGATGCCGACAAAGCACTTATGGCTGAGGATGAACACTAGCTGAATCTGACTGATGAAGAAGAAGAAACTGAAGTTGTTGCACATGTGTGCTTGATGGCTAGAAATATATAAAGATTTTTCAGGTGAAGAAGAAGAACAGACTACTTAAATGAATGATGAGGTATTACATCAATCATGCATTAAACAGATGCAAAAGATGAGGCTCAAAATTCAAACTTTCCAGCAAGAATTAAAATCAGAAAAATTGCGTTCAAATAATTTTGAAGATCAATTAAAAACGCAAAAAGAAAAATATGTCAAATTATATATTGAAAATGCTGGAAACTTGAATT
>NW_020202178.1:25597-27490 GCF_001531365.2 Cynara cardunculus var. scolymus
GCCAATGAAATCTGAGCTTAAAGGTCCTAAACTAAAATGGGTACCAAAACCCAATTGATTCATTTTTGCAGGTTAACCGGCATGTGTGGTTCTTAGACTCCGGATGTTCTAAACACATGACTGGTAGAAAAGAGTTATTATCAAACTTTGTTGAATCTTTTGGAGGTATGGTAAGATTTGGAAACAACCAATACGTGTCTATCCTTGAATATGTTGATGTAATTTCTGGGAATTTAACAATTAAGAAAGTGTCGTTTGTCGAAGGACTTGGACATAATTTGTTTAGCATAGGTCAATTATGTGATAAAAATCTAGAAGTCTGTTTTAAAGCTAACCAATGTAGCATCCGAACTACTTATGGTAAGGAGCTCTTAGCTGGATTCAGAAGATCAAATCTCTACACGATTGACCTATCAAATACACAAGTGGATACTGATGTTTGCTTGATTTCCAAGGCTTCTTTGAAAGAAAATATATTATGGCATCGACATCTTTCACATCTGAATTTCAAGAATCTAAAAAAGTTGGTTTGTGACAACTTGTTCAAAGGAATCCCAGAACTGAAGTTTCATAAAGATCATGTATGCGGTGCATGTGAAATGAGTAAACTGAAGAAAGCTTCTCATAAGCAAAAGACAGAGTTCAATACTGAACGTCCTCTACATCTTCTTCATATGGATCTTTGCGGTCCTATGAGAATTCAAAACATCAATGGTAAAAAAGTATGTGCTGGTCATAGTCGATGACTATTCTAGATGTACCTGGGTTCATTTTCTGAGGTCTAAGGATGAAGCAGCCGAGACAATTATTTGTTTCTTGAAGACAGTTCAAAATAATCTGCAACTTCAAGTTCAGAAAATCAGAACAGACAATGGAACTGAATTCAAGAACAACACACTCGGTTCATATCTCGCATCCATTGGTATTTCACATACATTTTCGGTAGCCCGGACACCATAATAGAATGGTGTTGTTGAACGTAAGAACAGAACGTTGGTGGAAGCGGCACGGACATTGCTGACATGTTCCAGTCTTCCTTTATTTTTATGGGCTGAAGCAGTAGCGACTGCTTGTTTTACCCAAAACCGTTCACTTGTAAACAAAAGGTTTGGTAAAACTCCATATGAAATAATAAATAAAAGAATACCTAACATCAATTTTTTTCGAGTTTTTGGTTGCAGATGCTTCATTTTAAATGATAAAGAGAACAGAGGGAAGTTCGCTGCTAAAGCTGATGAAGCAGTTTTTGTTGGATACTCGAAGACATCCGCTGCATACAGGGTGTACAATAAACGGACCAAAATCATCAATGAAAGCGTGAACGTATCTTTTGATGAAGTCATTGATGTGGCTTCTGAACAATTCAGTTCAGGACCCGGTCTTATAATTAACACTTCGCGGAAAGCTGATCAACCGGAGACTTCTAACTCTGATAAAGCTGAGTTAGATTTCTTGTTTGAACACTTTTATGAATAATATTTTGGTAATAAACCTAATCAGTGTATTGTTTTGATCAGGGAAAATTCAACTAAACAACAGTTATCGGGTCCATCTCCTGAAGTGCCTATAACTGAAACAGAAGAAGTCGATGAAGAAATACAAATGGAGAATCTGAACAATCCCGTTCAGTGTGAAGAGGGTGAAACTTTTGAAGTGCAAGAGGTGTTGGTTGAACCAGTTGATAATAATCCACCTCAATCAGATATTCAACCTGTTGTAGTTTCTAATATTGAACCTTCACCTGAACCTGCTCCTATAAACTCCCCAAGTTCTTATAATGATCAAAATTAAGATCAAAGTTCTTTTACTCCCTTACCTCATAGCAAGAAGTGGACCCGAGATAATCCAATTCATCAAGTAATTGGTGATCCATCAGCACCTATTCGTACACGG
>NW_020202178.1:27835-28851 GCF_001531365.2 Cynara cardunculus var. scolymus
GAGAGCCTGGTATGATATCTTATCAGAGTTTCTAGTAAAGTCAGGCTTCTCGAAAGGTAATATTGACACAACCCTTTTCATTAAAAAGGAAAAGTCTTATATTATTTAAATACAAATTTATGTAGATGACATAATATTTGGATCAACAAACCCCAAATACTGTAAAAACTTTTCTGTCTTGATGGTTTCATGTTTTAAAATGAGTATGATGGGTGAGATGAATTTCTTTTTAGGTCTTCAAATTAAATAATTATATTCGGGTATCTTTATTTATCAAACTAAATATATTTTAGATATCATGAAGAAATTTAATATGAAAAACTGTTCATCTATTAAAACACCTATGGCTCATGGAACGAAGATCCATGTTGATCCTTCTGGAAAAGCTGTTGATCAGAAAACATATAGAGGCATGATAGGTTCGTTGATGTATTTGACGTCTTGTAGACCTGATATAATGTTTTCAACACATCTTTGTGCAAGATATCAGTCTAATCCAAAGGATTCCCATCTAAGTGCCGTTAAGCGTATTTTTCGTTATCTTAAAGGGATTGCTAATCTTGGACTCTGGTATCCCAAGGGTACTGGTTTTGAACTGACAGCTTAGTCAGATGCAGACTATGCAGGCTGTATGTTGGATAGGAAAAGTACAACAGGACATCTACAGTTTTTGGGAGACAAACTAGTCAGTTGGGCATCAAAGAAACAGAACTGCGTTTCCATTTCCACTGHHGAAGCAGAATATGTAGCTGCTGCAAGCTGCTGTTCTCAAGTGCTATGGATGCAGACACAGCTCAGAGACTACGGGTTTTATTTTAATAAAATTCCTATTTACTGTGATTCCCAAAGTGCTATTGCTATTCCATGTAATCCTGTTCAACATACTAAAACCAAGCATATAGATATCCGGTATCATTTTGTTAAAGATCATGTAGAAAAAGGAACCATTGAACTGTATTTTGTAAATACAGAATTTCAGTTAGCTGACTTATTTACGAAAGCTTTAGATGAAAAAC
>NW_020202178.1:29356-36462 GCF_001531365.2 Cynara cardunculus var. scolymus
ATAAGATTAGATATACTTTGCAAAGGGATTGAGCGGATTACTAAATCGTTGAATTCATTTGTTCGATTTCTTAAATCGTTTGTTGAGTAATTTTTTTTCCATGTCTTTAAATCGTTCAATTCTTGAGCGGTTTAATTCTTAACTTGAGCGATTTATCTTTCTCCATTGAGCGATTTATCCTTAAACCGGACAAGTCTTGACCGGTGTTCTTCTAAATCATACATGCCTTGAGCGATTTATTCTCCACATTAACACTTAGATATTTTTCAATTCATAAGTCGGACACCTCTTGACCGATTTATTCTAATCCGGATAAGCTTTGAATCTGAACGGTTTTTGACTTTGACTATAAATATTTGACTCATTTTTACTTTTTACTTTTTATCCTCATTTACTATTCATTGTCTTCTCCGCTCAACTCTCTGGTTCATCGCTCAAGACTATTACTTTCTTCTACTGTTCCATCACTTTGCTAATCAAGGTTTACATCATTTGATTCTTTTATACATATTCCTTGATCATATTGGATTCATATTGGACATTCGGACTGATTGGACTTAATATATGTTTTACTTCGTATCGAATCTTAAAATGAATCATAAAAGGATAAATATTAATAAAATCAGTTTTATCTTTGTTTGTTTGTGTGTATTTTGATTTCTTTAGTGTGTATTTTGATTTTTTTAGTGTGTATTTTGAATTTTTAGTGTGTTTGAATGTTTTTTGTGTTAAACGGATATCTCACCGGACAAGGTGATCGGAGTTCATTCCGATCAACCTTAATCCGGTTGATGATTGTCCGATTTAGTTCTTCCTCTTTAGACTTAGTAGTTTTTTACTTGTTGTCCGGATTTCGAATCCGGTCACAAACCTTTTTCTTCCAAGTGTTAGTTTAATTTGTATGTTGTCCGGACTTCTAATTCCGGTCAATATGTTTAATTTTTTTTTCTAAGTGTTTTAGCCTAAGTTTTTTTTTGTTTAAGATTAGTGATTTTTTTATTTTTTTCTTTTTCTTTTCCTAGTTTTAATTTTTTTTAGAAATTTTTTTTATTTTTTGTTTTTGTTATTTTTTGTTGTATTTTTTTTAATTCAAATTTCTTGAATAAAATGGGTACTAATATTTTAGAATTTTTATAGGATAATGGCTGATCAACGACATCAATCTGACGAGGAATCTCACGTTCCTTCTGTCAGATATGATAATATTCGAATTCACCCGCCAAGCCAACCCATTCCTTCAAAAACTCTTTTCCCTCAAATAAAGTACTTAGACATAAAGCCAAACAATCATACATTCTCTTTTATGATGCCAGCCCAATACCCTATTATACCAGAAATTTTGAAAGGCCACCCAATAGCATATTCTTTATCTGTCAATACACATGTTCCGATGGTCTATCTACAACAATTTTGGGGTACGCTTACTCTATAAAAGGACGGAGACACTATCTATTTCCAAGGAGAAGTAGATGAATATGTCAGTCGCATGACATTGAAACGATTAAGAAGAATTCTTCGTCTGCCTGGTCCTGGATCTAATGGTTTCGAAGACTTCGTCTCTGATGAACAGTTGTGCATAGATATTAAAAGATTAGGATACTCTACTGAGTTGACTAATCCTACTCAGTTCAAAAGACGATTTCTACCTTCCATATGGCATCTGCTGTTCTCAATTCTAAATAGATGTCTGACATCGAAAACCGTGGGAATAGACACATGCAATAGTTCGTTTCTAAAGTTCTTTCATGGAATATTCTTTTCAAGAAACTATGACTATGCGTTAGTCATACTGAATGAACTGGTAGAGCTGATTAATGCAAAAAGATTTCCGTCCAAAGCAAGAAAATTTGTGCCTTTTCAAAGATTTCTGCAATTGTTTATCAAGGCCATGATGAATGCAAATGAAGATATTCCAGCCAGACCAAATTCTGAAAAAGGGTCAACATTTGTCATTACCAGAATTCAGCAGCATACAGAAGTGGAAGATTTGGATTCAATAATGTAAGTACCATAAGAACTTATTGCTTTAGCTGATCAGACCACTCAGTGCGTAATAGATTATAGGTGAGTGATAGATCCAATAGCTCAACCAGAAACGGTTGAACTTGCCCAAGGATCACCCCATGCCTCAGCTGTGAGAGAGGAGGTAGAAATAGAAGAGCGAGTTTAGGAACAGGGGTTACCTGAACAGGGAAGTGTGATGAGAGAAAAAGAAATTGAGAGGGGTGAACAGGTGGGGGAGCATCTGATCAGCAACGTACTTCAACTGTCAGTACTTCCACAACTTCCTCAAGTTCGGAAGCTACTGAATCTGACAATGAGGCAGATTCTTGTGATGATCATGATGATGATGATGGAGCAGATGATCGTGTTCAATCTATTCCTGCTCAGAATATTCCTATTGGAACTCTTGTTGATGACATTGATAACATATTTCCTGAATATTCAGCACAACAACCTTGTCCAAGTTTACATTCTTTGTCATTCAACGTTGAAGAATGCGATGATTACGATTGTATACTTCAAGATCTATCTGATGTAGGAGGAGATGAGGGTGTTTTTGTTGAAAATGAAGAGAGGTTGAGAGAAACGGAAGAAAAAGAACATCGAGAGGGTGAGAGTGGAGCAGAAAAAGAAGATCAAGCTCCTTTCCTAACTGAAACACTTAGCCAGGCAACCACATCTGCTACTGACATTCATTCGTTGAATGTTATTATTGAACAAGACGTAGCTAGCCCAACTATGCAAATGCACACCCCACCATCCACTCCACTGGTTCTCAACAACCAGTTGTTCCAATTTCACAAGGGGATAGAGAACATTTGCTAACTACTTCTCATTTGGAGAATGTAGTTATTGAAATAAGTAGGCCGCTCCCCAGCCTACGACTTCGATTCTGCGCACCTCGAGTCTAGAACCGATACACTTAGGTACACATGAGTCAGGAGCATCTGTTGCTCCAAGTGCARTTCTTAGTGAACTTGCCGGAACGACCGGAGTGGTGTCTTTTGACATTTCACAAGGACAGGTCGGAAGTCCTACCAATGCTAACATTACACCAACATTGAACGTAGGCACAACAGTTTATTCAACTGTTGTTACAACTAGTATTCTAAGTGAACCAGGTGTAAGTTTACCCGACTTCGTGTCAAGGGAATATTTGGATGGCGCCCTAAAGGCTGTTCAAGATAATTTGGATGCTCAAATGGCTAGTCTTAAAAGACTTTTGAAGGGAAAGGAAGTTGTAGAAGAAGAGCCACCATCTGCCCCATCACCATCACATGTACCTAAACCGTTAGTACCAGATCAATCGGTGGATCAACTTAAATCGTTATTATATGCAAAATTGGTGGCATCTCAAAATCCAGATGCTGAAGATGCAGATTTGGTCGGTCTCTTACGTCAACAGTTAGATATTAACCTTTTTGTTCGAGCCTTAGAGTTTTTGGCTTTTCAAGATGTGGTTACTGCTAGCTTCTCTAAAGTTAGTAAGTTAATCACATCCAATACCCAAGATATAAAAAGTTCAATGGATGCCCTAGCTGAACGAGTGTCTACCTTAGAAGAAACTTGCAGGTCTCAGGCCATCTCTCTTAAACAAAGGCATGACGATCAGGATGATCCAGATAGTCATGAGGGGGAGATAAAGAGACAAAGATTGGCCGAGTCATCTGAGCAAGGTGTAGGGGTTGGAGAGGAGCCATCAACTCAGGATGTTATTGCTTAAGCTTCTGCCCCGGAATCTGTTCGGGAAAGAACAATTGAGGCCATTGTAATTGAAGATGAAGAAATGGAGACAAGTCCTACGATCGAGCCAATGGTTGAAAAGCCTGCGGACTCCACGGTAGGAACAAGGATGTTATTGGACTTRTCTGCMAACGTAGGTTTCAACGATGTGTTCTCTACTACTCTGGGTGGAGAGCAAGATTTTGGAGAAGACATTGACAACATTGACGAGTCGACTGGGATCTATTTTGATTTTGAAGCTGATATAGATGATGAAGATCCAGTCTTTCCTGTTCAAAGTGACCGTCAGACTGTTCCAGAATCTTCCGCTGCAGTTTTACCTGATGTGTCAGACATCCCTGCTCAAAGAGAACAAGTTAATCGTACTGAAATCTTCACCAGAAGTTATATGCCATTTCATATCCGAGTGAATTTTTCTGGATATGATCGTGAAAGGATCCGAGAGCCATACCTAAAAGATGTCTACTTTGGAATTTTCATCCGACATCGAAAAGCTCTAAGCGGTGATAAAGTTCTTGGCATTCATCGTCAGACCAAAGATTACCGCATTGAATACAGACACCTTTTGAAAGCTAAGTGCCTACCAATAAGTGAAGTGCGTACCAAGCATCGGATTATAACGATTAAACAAATTGATGCTCAAAAGCTTTTGAGAATCTGGTATCCTATATTTACAGTTACTAGGCAGGATAGTTAGATTTGGAGGTTCAACGAAGCAGATTTTTCAAACTTATATTTGGATGATCTTGAATACATGTACTTTGAACTCAGAAACATGACGAACAGAAAGGAAGGAGAACTGATTGCTCTTGAGGCTATCAAGAGATTTATGCGTTGTCATGTGAAGCTGGCAATGGTCATTGATGTTCAAATGAGCCTTGAAGACAATCAACGGATCATCAATCTGAAAAGACCAAATCAAGAATTAGAAGATATTGATGCTTATCCTGTCTATATGATTCTTGAAAAGCCAGAGTTCGGGGTCATCTACTTTGCTCAACTTCAAGTAAAGAAATTCATGTGGTTTAGTGAGCTGAACAAATATTCTGATGGTACGATAAGATTAGTGAGAAGGGCACTTGACTTGAAAAGGGTAAACAATGACAGAGCTGCTGAATCAGAAAGGATGAGTTCCATGGAAAGATATTTGTTGGTCAATGCGATAAATTTGCTCGAGAAGAAAATCCAATACAGGAATGCTCTGAGAAGATTAGAGAAAATTCTTGGACTTCGAAAGATGAAATTTACAACAGTCCAAACTTGAACCCAAAGGGGGAGAATGTTGGGTTTGAGTAAGAGCTTTAATGTTGTATTCAAGTTTCTCCTTAGTTTACTTACCTTGTAATAGTGTAGCTTTACTATTTTCCTTAGTATAAATAGTATTTTAATTGTAATTGTCATTACGAAGTAATTAGCAGATTGTAATCCAGATTTGAGCTGTAATTTTCTCTCTCTCAATCAAATCAACCTTTGATGATATTCTCTCTACTATTCTATTCATCTTGATTCTTGAAGTTCTTATCATGTTTGTATGAATCTTGGACTTCACAATGATCAAATCACTAAGAGAGAGGATCAACAAATCGCATAGATTAGTTCGAAATCAATGCAGAAACAATTTTAAAACATTCTGTTGTACCAAAAACGGACCAAAATGGTCCAATTTGATCAAAAATTCACTAAACAGACTTTGAACATAAAATCAGAAAGTTAGATAAAAAAATTCAAGAAATTCCAATTCAAAACAGTTCTAAAACCAATCAAGATTGAACCTGTTTGCTCTTATACCAATTGTAGATCCCAGATTCAAGTCTATAACAATCAAGATCAAGATCAAGATCAAGAACACAAATTGTAAAAATTGAATAAGTTGACAAGTGTAATGATGAATATCAAAGTACAATGTTCTTGATGCTCTCACAATGTCTCACATATCAGTCACTCAATCAATGCTAGGAATCTGTTTTTCTATTAACTAACAAAATTAACAACAACCTACTTATACCAACAAATTATAAGGAACAAACTAAACTACAAATCTTTAAGATTTACACTATAAAGCATATTAAAACACATTTAGCACAAGGACTTGAATGCAACATTTTTTGACTAAACAACCACATACATACAAGTAAATTAACATCAATCGTACGATCGAATGTGATTCGATTATTTTCAATCCAAACAATTATCATGCAAATTATTATTTAATCGAAATAATAATTTCTAAAAATAATAAAATATATGTTATATATATTTTGACTAATGTTTAAGTCTAATATGTATTTGATACACATTATTATTTCAATTGTTTTAAATTTACACTTAATTTGTTATGTGTGACATTAGTTATGTAAGTTTTATATTTTGATATAAAATTTATAGGAACTAACTAATAACTTACTAATAATACTACGTTTGGTTTTAGATAGTTTATTAGTTGATTTCTAAGTGGATTGGTTGCTTCCAAGTACATTACAAAGAACATTTAAAATATTAAACAAAAGAGGACAAGGTATGGGATGTAAGAAGTATGTTGGGAGACATGGCATCCCATTTTTCTTCTTTTCTTCCTTTTGAATCTATCATATATATGCATGTGTGGTGGTTCACAAAAAAGAAGGTAATACATACTCTTATACTATCCTCACTCTTTCTAAGTTTTCTTTTTAAAATTCCAAGTGTTTGAGACTTTTTAGAAAGAGTTCTTGGGAGAAAAAGTGAGGATGTAACGCCCCAACCCACACATTGCATGTAACACATATTTCATACAAAAAAAAAATACATATTCATTTACCATTCGGGTCCCTTAGTACAAAAATCTACCATGACCAAATACAAGGTCCAAAAATTCAAAATACATATCTTGTACTAATCAACAAAACTATGCATCAAAAGCAATTCCTCATCCATAATGCATATAAGAAAAGCATTACATCTTTCCCTTTCCCTTACCTTCTACGCCTCCTACAATACATATTTAAAATCACAAAAACGAGGGTTAGACTGAAAATTCTAGTGAGATACCCTATTCATGTCATTGCAGGGTGAAGGATCACCAAAACCTTTAAAAAAACAATTATTCATATTTATAACAAATATATGAATATACAAGAACATAATACCAAATCATTATCCACTTTTCAAGCTAATCACGCAGCTATTCAAATTTCATACTTTTGAACCAATCGGGTTTCATATAGTGCCATTTTTAAACCTTTTCTCATCAAACGAGGTTTAAACAAAGTTTCAGACCAAACCTGTTCTTTTCTCCTCAATAACATCCAGTCTATGATTTCCAATTAAGAACCTTGATCCTAAATCCTTAAATCACAAAGAAATAAAGATTCCAGACCTCG
>NW_020202178.1:36621-39066 GCF_001531365.2 Cynara cardunculus var. scolymus
CTCTCCTTGATATGCCACCCTTATCACTTCATCAAAACATTTATAAAAAATAATTCTGAATAGACCGCAGCCATTGGAATTGTTATCAGTCCAAAATCATTTATATCAAAACTTCACTTTATGATAAAATAATAATTTCTTATCAAAATATTTTCAACACCAACCGGTCAACAATCTGGTCAACAATCCGGTCAACAATCCTGTCAAGCATCGTCCGATTTAAACACTTAAGATTAAAAATCATCTTTGTCCGGATACAAGTCCGGACAATACTCCGCCCAAGACTTGACAGGTTTAACTACACCGCTCAATACTTGAATATAATTTAACAATCTTTGTTCAGATTCAAGTCCGGACAATACCCTACACCACCCTTGGCCGGTTAATTAATATCCAGACAATAAGCCGCTCAAGGCTTATCCGGTTTAACTAATCCGGACAATAAGCCGCTCAAGGCTTGTCCGGTTTAAACTAATCCGGAAAATAAGTCGCTCAAGGCTTGTCCGGTTTAAATACTTATCCGGTCACTCTTTGTCCGGATAAACACTAAAACTATGCAAGGTTTCTTTCTAAAGAATAATAACATGAAACATGCAAATAAAACCAGTAGTAATTTTATGCAAAAAGGGTTAAAAACCACTCACCTTAACAAGCTTTTGAAACCAAATATTTGCAATCAACTTGAAATCACCTATTTTTGCAAATCCGGACAACTCTTCTTTAAATCTCTCTCAATTCTTCTCAAAATAGCAGGAAAAGCAAAGGAAGAGGCTAAGCCCCCCTATTTATATTTTCAAATATGGAAGGTCGGCTAACCGCCTTCCCTTCCCCTTTCCACCTCATGCTTATACATGCACATACATACATGCCTACTCCATACTTCATGTATGCATAATATGTCTTATGCATATAAATATATATATATATATCATGTATTTCCATATATATATATATTCAGTTAATACACAACTTCACATATCAACATGTATTAATTTATCATGCTATCACGTAATCATTTAATCAGATAATCATATATTATTTACCTTGGGTAATAACCAGGATCCGGTTATCACATTATCCACCCCTCAAAAGAATTCAGTCCCGAAATTCCTTTAATAAAAAAGCCATGGGTATTCTGATCTCATCTTTGACTCCAATTCCCATGTCGCTTCCGATCATTTGTGAAACTTCCACTGAACTTTAACCAGATCTATCTTTTTGTTTCTCAACACCCTGCCTTTCTGTCAATTACGGCTTTTGGTGCTTCCACAAAGTTCAATTTACTGTCTAATTGAATCTCTGGCAAAGGTACAGCTAGGTTCGGATCAGCCAAGCATTTCCGCAGGTTCGACACATGAAAAGTGTTGTGAATTCGATTCAGCTCTTCTTGCAACTCTAACTGATATGCTACTGGCCCAATTCGTTTACAAATTCTAAATGGCCTAACATATATTGGACTGAACTTTCCTTTCTTCCCGAATCTAATAACACCCTTCCATGGCGAGACTTTTAACATTACGAAATCACCTACATCAAATTCAATGGATTTTCGACGATTATCTGCATAACTTTTCTGGCGATCCTGCGCTGTTTTGATTCTCTCGCGAATTTGTTCAATCTTTTCAGAAGTTTCTTGAACAATTTCAGGACCCGTTAGTTGTTTTTCACCCACTTCATTCCAACACAACGGCGTTCTGCATTTACGTCCGTACAATACTTCATATGGTGCCGCTTGAATACTGGAATGATAACTATTATTATATGCAAACTCTATCAATGGTAAATGATCTTCCCATGATCCTTTGAAATCGGTAATACAACTTCTCAACATATCTTCAAGAGTCTGAATAGTTCTTTCACTCTGCCCATCAGTCTGTGGATGATAAGCTGTACTTAATCGAATTTCAGACCCCAAAGCTTTCTGTAAACCTCCCCAGAACTTTGAAGTAAATCGACTGTCTCTATCAGAGATAATAGACAAGGGAACACCGTGTCTGGTAACAATTTCTTTAATGTAAATCTGCGCTAGCTTTTCTAAAGAATACTTCTCTCTTATCGGTAGAAAATGCGCAGATATAGACAAACGATCAACAATTATCCAAATTGCATCATACCCCTTTGGAGTTCGAGGTAACTTCATAATAAAATCCATGGTAATGTGATCCCATTTCCATACAGGTATCTCTAACGATTGAAGACTTCCATACGGCTTCTGATGTTCAATCTTAACCTGTAAACATGTCAGACACTGTTCCACATACCGTGCTATATCTCTTTTCAATCTTGGCCACCAATAAAAAGGTTTTAAATCTCGATACATCTTATTGGTACCTGGATGCATAAAGTATTGGGATTTATGACTTTCATTCAATATCATACTTCGGACATCTCCAAAATGTGGTACCCAAGTTCACCCTTGAAAGCACATAAATCCTTCATTATTCT
>NW_020202179.1:0-1118 GCF_001531365.2 Cynara cardunculus var. scolymus
GTTTAATTTCCTTGTTGAGAATATAGGAATGGCATGTCCAGAGTCCTAGATGTTGAATGTCTTATTGTTTATTTATTTTTGTATAAAGTTTTTTTAATAATTTCTTTTTGTATACAGTTTTATTTCTTGATTAACCTTCACTTGTTCTCTTAGTTACCAGGTTTACATCGCAGAGACTTGCAAGGTTTGAGGGGGAGTATGTGTTTAAAACGAATAAAACCTTTTGAAGAAGCAAAATGTTTTTTATCACAGAAGTCTTTTCATAGATCCTCTGTGATAACTCTCAGAGGCTCTTTGAACGGATCCTCTGTCGATACCTCTTCTTAGGATTTTAAATGTTTTTAGTTCGAGAGGGAGCCATGGAAGCTGGCTCATAGGGGGAGTTTTTGTATTGAAAACCAAAACCTCAGAAGGTGCCAAAACTTTTGAAATATCTTGATCTCAGAGGTTAACTCATCAGAACCTCTGGTGCTTCTAATAGAGGCTCTGTGGGTCTGAACTGAGCAAGTACTCATCTCTTTGAGGATTTTCAAACTGTTTAGGTAAATAAAGGTGTAACATGTTAGAAGGCCCCACACATATCACAGAGGCTCTGTTACCCTTAGGCCTCTGACAAAACTCTCTTCTATAGTTCTCTATTATTGATATGGTGCGAGTGGTTCTGTGGATAAGGGTTAAAGCATATCACGTGCATGTCAGAAACGGGGGCGCACGTCATCAATCGTGCATCTTCCCAACACCGCGTGTCATATTTTGATTCGTCTCTCCTTATAGCCACTCATCATATTTTTTCTCGTAATAAACGGTTCGCTTTCAAATCCGTCACTATAAATACCCCTTCCCCCCAAAACGTAAACCTTTACATTACTCCTTATACTCCGACGAACCTCAAGCTTTCTGACCAAACCTGCAACTATGTCTTCAAAATCTTCCGCCTCCGCTCAATCTGAACATAATCCTAGTGACAACGAGGTAAATCAATCACAGGCACTCACTTCTCATGCCCTATCATTTTTCCAAAATCGATATGAGAGAGTGGTCCTAGTAAAGAAACCCAACAACTACTTTTTCGCTCCCTCTCCATCTGGCTTCCCTGAATTCACATATCCCCTTCTTGA
>NW_020202179.1:1968-5029 GCF_001531365.2 Cynara cardunculus var. scolymus
AATCAAGAGGATTGCACAGAAAGAGGATTTCAAAGGCTTTTATTCTCAATTTCTAAAGGTGAGTGTATTAAGAGCTTTGGATATAAATTGTTTACATACAATTTATATAGCGTTTGGAACTGGTTAATAAGAATTCTTTTACATTTTATGTGGTTTTTGTTTAAACCGTCTATGTAGTGATCGGATTGTTATCCGGACAATAAACCGTTTAAATGTTGTTCGGAGTCTTTCCTAAACCGGTCAAGAGGTGACCGGATATTGTTTAAACCGGTCAAGAGGTGACCGGATATTGTTTAAACCGGTCAAGAGGTCACCGGATATTGTTTAAACCGGTCAAGAGGTCACCGGATATTGTTTAAACCGATCAAGGGTTGTGCGGTATATTGACCGGATTACTTTAAACCGGTCAAAGGTTGGGCTATGTATCGTCCGGTTTATTTTAAACCGGTTAACTTTGTAAATGATGTATTGTCCGGATTTGTAATCCGGACGAAGATGTTAACTAAATTTCAAGTGTTTGTTGACTGGACTTGCTATCCGGACAAGATTCACCGGACTTCAACTCCGGATAAAGAGATAGAAAGTTTTTGAAATGTTTTTGAGATGAAATGGCGGTGTAACCGCGAGAGAGATGAAATGGCGGTGTAACCGCGAGAGAGATGTATTGGCGGTGTAACCGCGAGAAACATAAGTATGCTTATGTTTCAGAAGAGGTTCGATTCTAAACTGATTGTTTGGAATGTATATTGTTTGTATGAGATTTATACACTCACTAGACCTTTTTGGTCTAACGCTCAGTTGTTGGACTAACCTGTTTTGCAGATCAGCGTACTCTGCAAGATAAAGGCAAAGAGAAAGTTTAGATGATGATATTATTTGTTTCATATATATGTATTAGAAATACATTTTTGTTAGTCCATGTTTTGTAATAATACTATGTTTAGTATTATGAATATGATGATGTAAATTTTATATATATGGAAAATGAGGATTGTTACAGTTGGTATCAGAGCCTTAGTTTAAGGGATCTGGTATTTGCGAAATACTTAGACTTAAACTAGAGGTGTGGGAAGTTATGATAATAGGTTTCACTGGGTCTATGAACATGAGAATATGTTATAGTTGAACCAATTATTAGAGAGATAGATTATATATGACTGATATAATCTGAGTTATGAGTAGACATGAGGATAAATGTGTTATTATGTTGTGATTATGAGAATAATCATGTGTGTTTAAATGTGACAGAAAAGGGTTACATACTGAGAAATGGCAGATAATTCCAATCAATCGGGAAGGACCTCAACTGTTTATGGAAGAGGTCGGGGAAGAAGAAATGTTATACAAGGAGAGGATCCAGAAAATGTAATAGAAACACGAAGTCGTAGCAGAGGACGAGGAAGAGGTAGAGGTACTAGACAGGAACAAGAATTGTCGGCCCAAGAAAGTTCAATGTCTGGTCATGGTCGAGGAAGAGTAAAGGGTGGACATAATGTTTCTGACCCCGAGTATATTACTCAAGATATGTTGGCAGCAGAGCTTGGAAAGTTTGAGGAAAGTTTGGTAAATTTGTTAAAGCGTACAAACCAAACTAATCCAAATGTGGTAAGAAATTCCGATCAGGAGGAAGCTGAAGCTAGTACACCGGTAACTGGTAAATATGTAGCCCTCACTTCGTCCTCCGTACAAAAGGGAGGAGATATCAAGATGTTTCTTGCTTGTAAACCTCCTAAATTTTCTGGTGAGCGTGATCCTGTTAAAGCTATGTGTTGGCTTAAGGAGATAGAGCTGAGTCTGCAAATCAGTAAAAGTGCAGAAGAAGACAAAATTATGTTTGCTGTATCTCATTTGAGATCATGTGCTTTGTATTGGTGGGAAGTCTTGTCCAGTTCAGATCCGAATATTCTGAAGACCATGTTGTGGAAAGAATTTGTGGTTAAATTTAAAATGCAGTATTGTCCTGAAGCTTCGAAAGTTGGAAGATGATTTCCTTCGTCTTGAACAAGGAAACATGTCAGTCCGCCAGTATACAGAAGTTTTCATGGAACAATCTAGGTTTGCTGAAGCCTATATTATATCTTAAAACAGTAAAGTGAGAAAGTATATCTGGGGATTGGAGGCAAATCTTCGAAAGTACGTGATATCCATAAATCCGACAACATTTCAAGCAGCAGTTGATGCTACTTAAATATTGGAACAAGATATTAACCGGCAACCGCAAGAAAGGGTTGGAGAGAAAAAAAAAGGGGAAACTACAGTAATTGATATCTGTAGACCGAGGTTTATAGAAAATGTGAATCGACCAGTCTCAAGGTTTAATGATAAGGCATGTACCCGATGCCATAAAATACATCAGGGAAATTGCAATACAGAATCTCGAGTATGCTTTAAATGTCAAGAACTTGGACATATAGCTCGAGACTGTCGGATGACGCGGAGATGTTTTACTTGTAATTCATCTCAACATGTAAATGCTGATTGTCCACAAGCAAAGAATCGAGGGTTTGGTTTTGTTGGAGGTCGAGGATCTGGATATTCTGGGGGTCGAGGATCTAGGTATGTAACAACAGGTCGTGGGCAAATGGATAATCATGTTAGTCCAAGTGGACGGGGAGGGACAAGACAGACAGAGTCTAATGCAAAAGGGAGAGCCTTTTAGATGACGAGAGGCGAGGCGGAAGATCACCCTGAAGTGGTAACAGGTACATTCCTTGTTAATTCARTATGTGCCAAAGTTTTATTTGATTCGGGTGCAAATCGTTCTTTTGTGTCACCATCATTTRTTAACTGCGCACATTTAGAATCTAAAGCATTGAGTGAGGATCTAATTGTGGAAACAACAAATGATAGTGAAGCTTTGATTAAGGAAGGAATTGATGAATGTGTTATAAATATAGAAGGATGTGAGGTGCCGATACAGTTATTTCTTTACCTTTAAGGGAATTTGATATAATTATAGGCATGGATTGGTTAGCTGAAAATCAAACCAATATAGTCTGTAATGAGAAGATGAGTCATATAGACTTACCTGAAAAAGGAAGAGTTGTGATTTATGGAGATA